>NC_141495.1:0-140560 GCF_009769465.1 Tauraco erythrolophus
AATTAAAAAATCACAGCTTTTACCCCAAATACGCTTCTCCGGAGGATGGAGAAGGAAAGCAGCCGACCTGCCCGTCTCTCCATCCGTGGGGAGAACTGGCATCACGCCGTGATGAACTGGTCCCTCTCCAGCCCGGAGAACAACAGGGTGTCCCCAGGGTGGGTGACACTGGAGGGGACCCCACTGAGCTGCCGTGTGCCTCCAGCTGCCGCCGGAGAGAAAAAATCCCCGATGCCCCACGCGTCCCACCGGCGAGATTTGGGACCGTGGTCCGTGACGGGCACCGTGCACATCGCAGTGCTCGAAGGCACCGGCACCTGGCACAACGGGCAGCCAAAAGGGCTGGTGTGGCACTGGCACAGCACAGGGACGTCCCTGGCTTGTGGGAAACGGGCACCAGCATCCCAACCCAGCCCCATAAAAAACCTAATAATCTCCCCTCGACAAGGGGACAAGGTCTAACGCCAAATACAGCCCCCGTGGCGTGATGCCAAAGGGCTGCGGGAGCCTCCGGAGTGCCCGGCCCCGCTCCCGGTGCACGGGGTCTGGGGATGGAGGACCCCACCTGCCCTTCCCACCTCTGCGCCAATGCCCTTCTCTCTGCGCGGGCACGGTGCTGTGAAAGGCAATGAAATGCAAAGCCCGTCTCATTAGCGCATCCCCGCGTTCCCCGCGCATCCCAGGTGCATTCCCGTGACGTTCCGCGATGAAATACGGGCTCGTTCCAAAGGCGTTCCCGGGCCGGGGCGAGCGGGGCAGCCGAGATGGAGCGAGCCCGGCTCCTCGCGGGGATCGTAAACCGACACGTTTAATGCTCGCCAGGGCTGGGGCCATTATTTTCTCTCTGTTTTAATTTTAACTAATCCTGAGCAGTGCTGAGAACCTGCCCCCATGATGGAGAAGACCCAGTGTCCCCACCCGGGCAGGTTTGGTGTTGAGATCTTCTGTCTTGATAAAGTGGAAGTTTTTACTGGAAAAAGACATTTCTAACAGTGAAATGAACAGCAGCCCTTTGGCATGAAGCTGTGGCTGCCCCATCCCTGGCAGTGTTCAAGGTCAGGTTGGATGGGCTTTGGGCAACCTGGTGTGGTGGAGGGTGTCCCTGCCCATGGCAGGGGGGTTGGAACTGGATGGTCTTGAAGGTCCCTTCCAACCCAAACCATTCTGTGATTCTATGCCATGTCCTTGTGCTGGATGCTCTCATGCCAAGGGGCCTGGAGAAGGACAACTGGACAGCCTGTGGCTCTCCCTGCTCCGGGCTGAGCTGCAGGACCTGCGGCAGAGCAGCTCCGGGACATCAAGGTGATGCCACCCCTCGCTCCTACCCAGCAGTCGGGGTGATCCCCAACAGCCCCGGCACGGTGTGGGCTGGTTGTGGTGGGACTGAGCAGCCCCAGCCCCATCTGGTCCCACATCCTTACCCAGAACCTGGGATTTTGGGGGATGCCCCGCACCCCTCCCCTAGGGCAGCTCCTCCTGCCCCAAAGCCGGCGCCTTCGAGGCACCAACCATCTTCTTCCATCTGCCCATCCCGCAGCCCCGGACCTGCACTTGAGAGGAGCAACAACAGCTTTGGGAGGAAACTTCTGGCCTCCAAACCTGCTCCAACACCAGAGCGAGGAGCAAACCCCAGCAGAATCCCAAAAGGAAAAAATCACCCAGGCACAGCTTTCCCAGGATTTGGCGACTCCTCGTCTCTCCGGGGAGCTCAAACCAAAAGCGAAAGCGAGGCGGTTGCTGCCAACGTAACTCGGGGGGACGGGACGCTCCTTTTTGCTGTGAGATCTCGGCTTTTGGGAGCAGCTGCTGCTTTAAATGGGTTTTTGGAGGTTTTTTCGGGATTTTTTTTTCCCCGAGTAGGGGAGGGAGCTCTCCCCACCCTCCTTTAATACCCCGGTGCTTTAATACCGTGCAACGAGACGGACTGATAAATAAAAGAAAACGAAACATCCACCCGGCAAAGCAGACTCCGAGTCCCAAAGGGAAGATTTATCCAAGGTCTTTCAGGAGAGACAATTAAGTGAGGGCAACGCCAGAAAGACGATAAATCCAGGGAGACAAATGAAGGACAAGGAATATCACCCCTCACCACTCTGCCAGTTCTTCCCCCCCTTCCAGCAGTTTCAGCTTCCAGCCTCATTTCTCCTCCAGCAGGAAAACAAACCACTTTAATGCGCTCAAGACGGTGCCGAAAAACCCCGAGCTTGGGGGACTTCAAACATTATTTTCTCGCCCGAGGGCTCCATCGCTCTTTCCCCGGATGATGCCTCCCAGTTAACGAGGGCATATCCACATCCAGCTATTCCAGCGCCCTTTGATATTTAATAGGCCGAGTTCCAGTGGAGCCCTGAGCTGCTTTACATTATATAAAATTACAGTCCCACTGCAAGCACCGGGTTAATTCACTTACAGGAGGGAGGAACGCCGCCTTTCCCACCCCGGCATCGCTCTCCCTTGCCTCTTTTTTTTTGGTGTCTTTGCTTAACAAATCCTCCTCCCGTTGTATCGCTGCCCAACTGGAAGCTAATTGGGACCCGAATCCGCTGCAGGTTGGCACAAAGCGGGTTGTTACCTATTCAGCTGAAGGATGCTCTGCCTCAGGGCACGCGCCGGGGCGGCTCGGGGTGAATATTAACCGGCAGCGATGAGCACGCCGAGCCCACCGCGCTCGCCGGCCACGTGGGATTTCCCACGGAGGCTTTTCCGTTTAGCAGAGAGGTCTCTGAGATGGCGAAGGGGCTTCAATTCCTCCGTTTCCCGCGGGAACGCGATTCCTGCCAAAGCTGCTCGGCTCAAACCAACGGATCCACACGGCCACAAGCGGCCACGGAGCCGCAGCCGACAGCCAAGAGCGACGGCCCCGAGTCTGGGGGGCTCAAAACCCCCCCACCCCGAGGTGAAAATGCCTTTAATGAAGCACAGAGCTCATCAGCCCAGTGCTGAAGCTCTTAAAAACCACCCACCAAAGTAGCCTGTGCTCCCACTGGGCTGTTCCCACTCCGGAGCGGGGCAGAGCGGTGCTGAGCAGCCTCCAAACTGGGATAACCCGCAGCAAACCCCAAAACTCACAGGGCTGCAAAAACGTGATGCCCATGAGAATGGGAGGGAGGAGAACCGTCCTCATCAGGTTTTGAAGTACCCACTCTGCCCCAAAGAGCTGAAATCCGTACCCGGATTCAGAAAGCCGGCAGTTTTTCCCGGTTGGTTGGAAGAGATCTCGGGAAGGGTCCCAGGAAAGCAAGCGCTCGAACGTGGCACGTCCTTGGATGAAATGGCCGGTTGGCATCGCTGCGTCTCTCTCTGCAAATTTGGCCCAAAATTCCGGGCTAAGCAGCCAAATCCAGTGCCAGGAGGGTCAGCGGCCGCAGCAGAGAGTGTCCCCTCGCCCTGGCACCACTTGGGCCACCAGTCAGGAATCTGCCATGATTTATTTTGTCTCAGAAAGGTCACTTCCCCCCTTTCCCTCCAGCCTTTCGAATCCAGGCTGCAGAGCAAATCTTATTTTTTTTTTATTTTTGGGCTACGGCTTCCCCCCAGTGTACCCTTACGACGAAGGGATCGGGAGCCCATCATCCTCGTCAGGCTGCGCCCGTGATGAGGTGGGGACCGATGGGCTCACGTTGGGCTGCAGCATTGCCCCAGACCCTGGGGGGGGGTGCATGGCTTAAATTAGGGTCTCGCACCCCCTCGACACTTCTCATGCTATAAATATGCTGCTTCTACCTGCAGAGAGGGCACAGCTGGGCACGGGTGCCCACGTCCCTGCGCTGAATCGGTCCCTGCAGGGACACCAGCCTGGAGAGAAATGTCATGCAAGGAGGGTGCACGAGGTGACCCCAATTGCTGGTGGAAAATAATAAGAAAAGGGTCTTTCAGGGACAGCCCGTAGTGGTGGGTGCAAGAAAAATGAGAGTCCTTTTGAAGTTGGCTTCCTTGGAAGACCCGGTGGTCCCTCACCCCAGCGCCGGGGCCGACACAAGGAGGGGTTAATGCCGCGGTGCCCGGGGAAAAATGGGAGCCCTGATCCTGTTTAGGGGACAACGGGGCTCTTGGGAGCTGGGCTGGGCTCCCATGAAGTGTCCCAAAGTCCACAGCTCGGCAATGTCCTCTGGAGCCTTCTGCTCCGGCTCGTGGGCTGCAGGAAACGTCGGCGCGTCACTGACCCATCTCCCCTCGTTCCCCTTTTCTCCCAACCCAATGAGACCTTTAGGTTGAAAATACTAAAAATGGACTGAAAATAGGATCTGGAATAATCCTATATTCCCCTTTGCTGGTGACTGAAAGGATGCTCAGGTGGTGGCTGGATGGTGCTGAGCTTTCCAAACAAGGGG
Source organism: Tauraco erythrolophus (assembly GCF_009769465.1). Lineage (NCBI taxonomy): Eukaryota > Metazoa > Chordata > Aves > Musophagiformes > Musophagidae > Tauraco > Tauraco erythrolophus. The sequence continues at coordinate 4,332 of NC_141495.1, forward strand.
CAAATCTCGCTGCCCGGCATCCTCGCTCAATATTTTATTCCCGCAGCGCAGGGCGCCTACAGATCCAAAGGGATTACGGATCCCATCTCATCTGCAGCACTTTAGGAGAGGGGTAGGACAAAGCCCGGCGGGCTGGAGGCCCCCGGGCCACCCGACGGCTTCGGGGAACGGCTGCCGAGGATGCGGCCGGACGCTTCCCACGGCGGGAGCAACAGCAGCCGTCGGCCGGTGGCCGCGGGGCCGCCGCCGGTCTCGCTCATGCGGTTTTGACACCTCCCAAGCACGTTCTGGAGGGTGTCTGCTGATTTACGCGCCCTCCCGGGTCACCACCGGAGGATAAATCAGATTTTGAAGCCCTCATTTTACACCTTTCGCTACCAGACCCCGCGAAATGAGACCGGTCACTTTTTAGGGCTCCGCCGCATCATCCCCCCCCCCGCGACGTCCTCCAGCCCGGCGAGGTTGGGAACCGCCACCTCCTCCGACCGCTACGTCTGGGGCTCGTTAAAGCCCGTGGAGCGCGAGGGGGGGCGGCTGCGGCGCGGGACCGAGCCGGGGAGATGCGCGGAGGACGCGGGACATGCCAGCGGGGAGGTGGCCATACGTACCCCCAGCTCAGTGGGACGTGGACATGGACCAAGCCCCTTCCATCCTCCAGACGGAGAAGGCGTAGCTGAGCCTCTCGTGGGCCAGGTAGTTGCAGCTGGTGATCTTGTGGTCCAGCTCATCGCTCTGCAGGACCTGGTACAAGAAGTCTATGTAGCGGGCGGCCAGCTTGAGGGTTTGGATCTTGCTCAACTTGTCGGAGGGCAACGTCGGGATGATCTTCCGCAGCTCCGCGAAGGCGTCGTTGAGCGACTGGGTCCGCTGGCGCTCCCGCACGTTGGCGATGCGCTGCTGTGTGCGCGTCCTCGAAGGACTGCGGGACGGGGCTGCGCTTGCTCCGCTTGCCCTGCGGCGAGGGCACGCCGCCCTCCTCCCCGCCTTTGCCCCCTGGCCCCGCTTGCGGAGGCATTTCTTGTGCAGCCGCCTTCCTCCTCGCTGGTGACCAGGCTGCCTTCGGGGGAGTCCGGGCACATGCTTTCCTCTTTCATCTTCTGGGCACCGTGTGGGCGAAGGGCTCGGGCGCTCACGAGACGCGATGGTCGCGGCACATGGGCAAAGCGGCCCCGAGAGCAGCCAGCGCGCCCGCTCAAGAGGTGCAGCCTGGAGCATCCACCCTTCAGCCTCCCCAAACTTCCCAACGCCTTGCGGAGCCCTCCAAGGAGCTCCGTTGGTTTTTCCTTTGGGCTACGGAGAGGAGGGCGTTCGGATAACTTTGGGAAATGGCTCTTGCTGATAGGGTGAGGGGGACCGTGGGCGGACCAGGCACAGACCAATGCAGCCGTGCAAGGTAATGCAAACATCAGTGGAGCTTATGGGTTCCAGATTTCCTCCCTCCCTCCTCCACCGACACCCTCAAGCCCTCCGGCACAGATGCTCCTGCCCGGATGTCGGGGGACATTGCCTATGCTAATGTGAGCACCAGCCATGGAGTTCAGGAGAGGCTTTTTTTTAAAAAAAATTTTTTAAGCCCAGTTGACCCTGCAAAAGCCAGTCAGAAATATTCACTTGTCCAGTTTGGAATAGGAGACTTTTATCTATGAGAGATACATGTGGAAAGTGGAGCAATGATGTTTCAACGAGCAGTACAGGGTATTCTCTGGGTCCAAAGGAAGAAGCAACAGTGACAGGCTTCCATGTTGCCCTTAAGGAATGGCATAATTCAAAATGAATTTGAGTTTGCATCCATTCAGCCATCCATCCATCCATCCATCCATCCATCCATTTGTCCATCCATTTGTCCATCCATCCATCCATCCATCCATCCATCCATCCATCCATCCATCTCCCCACCACCCACCCATCCACACCCATCCATCTCTCTTCCTCTGTCTACATTTCTGGCCATCTACAAGAGTCCTAATTATACAGATGGAAGCCAACACTCATCCACCATCATGCTCCTCTCAAATAAAAATGGCAGCTGTCGCAGACAGGGAGGGTGGAATGGGTCCAGACCCTGTTCCTGGCTGGATCCACATCCATTTCCCCAGGAAATGGGTGCTAGAAGCGTTCCTGAGCTTGCCTACAGATAAACCCACTTTGTCCTCCCTGCAGAACACTGGGAGAGCTGCATCCTCTTTTACCCAAGGTTGGAGGTCTACAGCCAGACTACAAAGCCATAAAACATTCTGCACAGGTCCCTCCTTATATCGGGTAGTTTTCAGCCCTCTGTTATCACACCAGTAGAATCAACACATGAAACTGGAGTCCATTGGTGGCCCACCATCCTCCCACATCCAGCCACCCGCTCCCAAAGAGCTCCTACACCTTTGGGAATCCCTATAATCTTCCCATCTCCTGCCTGTGCCCTCTCTGCCTCTCCAAGGCGTTTCTTTTGATCTCATCCAAGCTCATCATGATCTTCCTGCTCTTGGTCTCGGGAGCTCTCACCTGACCCTCTTTGGTGGGACACAGAAGTCCTGGCATGATGCTCCTTGGGGATATTGGGATCCATCCTCAACAGAGCTCCATGACCCTTGCTAAAATCTTACTGTTATTCTGTCTTATCATGGGAGCACAAAGAGGTATAATGGGAACCATATAGATTCAAACAGTACCAAGAGTTCATCAAAATCATTAAAATAATATCAATGAAACATAAATGATAGAGTTGACATATAATGTAACGCTGAGCTCTCCTGCACTGACGAGCCCGTGCCGTGCTGCTCCCCGCCTGCCCCCAGACCGGCCACCACGGAGACGCGGCAGCTCAGGCTGAGCACGAACAGGAGGCTGCAGGAGAAAGTCCTTTAAAAGGCAACGACCTTTTTTTTAATTGTCTTGCTGAGTAGAACAAATTAATATTTCCTCTTGTCGGTATTACCTTCATCCTGAATCACCTACGCTGTTGTACCGCAGTCTTCTCTTGAACTTCATCATAGAACCATGGAATGGGTTGGGTTGGAAGGGACCTTCAAGACCATCCAGTTCCAATCCCCCTGCCATGGGCAGGGACACCCTTCACCACACCAGGTTGCTCAAAGCACCATCCAACCTGATCTTGGACACTTCCAGGGATGGGACAGCCACAGTTTCTCTGGGCAAACTGGTCCAATGCCTCACCACCCTCAACTGTCAACATTGGGGATGACCATAGCTGTGGTTGGGACCTCGCAGAGAGCCAACGGGTGAAAAGAAGAAATCAACGGTGCTTAAAGAAATCAAAGCTGCTCAGAAACACCTTGGTACTTGGGACACGCTGCGATGGAGCCCGGTGACTTCGCTCCTTCCTCCTCACCGACGCCGGCGCTGCCGGCGCGGCACGGGCTCAGAGGCATTACTCACACGCGAGCGTTGTCAAGACAGCGACTAATATCAGATGTTCGTCACGCGGAAAGACAATAGATCACAGGGGCCTGGGAAAGCAGGAGAAAACAAAGGGTGAGGAAAGAAATACCCCGGGGAGGGCAGGATTCAAGCAGGACCCAGGGTCCTCCGGTCCTGCGCTCGGAGGGAGCTGGCCGGGCTCCGCCGAGGAATTAACACCAGCTGAGGCACGGGGTTTATTTTCTCTATTTTTTTAAAGAAAAAATATTGTTTTCTTTTTTTTTTTTTTTAAATAAATTTAATTCAATTTCACTGGTGAACGGCTTCAGAGGAGCCTGGGATTGTTGCCGGTATCCTTGAGAAAAAAGGGGAACACAATGAGCTTCCATCTGCGGGAAGGATCAGCTGAGCACCCCGTGCTCCTCCAGAGAGCTTTTCTAACCCAGATTTGGATGTTTTGTGGCAAGAGTAATTTTTTTCCCCCTTAAACATTTCAATTTGTTCTTTCAGGGAGTGTTTTTTTGGAAGAATATTAATGTAAACTTTTCACGGAAAGGTCACGAGTCACCAAACTGGTTTCAATAACTTTGCTTTTCCAGCAAAGCGGGGGGTTTATAGGGCTCGTTTTGACAGATCAGTGAAAATTTCAGACCTTAAATATGCAGGAAAAAAAAAAGAAGCCCAGCGAGAAGCCACCAGATGGAAGATTTGAATTCCCACCATGTCCCAGCCCCTCTGCTTGCCTCCCCTCCTGGTCCTCCTCCACCTTCTTGCTGCTCAAATCCATCTTTCCTGAGCAGTTTTTTTTTTTTTTTTTTTGATTAGGAAGGAAACGTCCCCAAAGCTGGAGTGTCCTCAGCAGATCTGAGCCCAGAAGGTGGTTTGCAGGGCTTCTGCAGGGAAGGGAAGGGCAGGGGGGAGGTCTGTGGGGTCAGTCAGCACTTTGGAAAGAAAGGAAAGGTGGGGAAAAAGAGAAAGCAAGGACACTGCCGAACCACAGAGGGGCAGAGAGCGAGGGAGCGGGGAGTCCGTCGCCTGGAAAAACACGGCTGAGGCACATCAATAATCATAGAATCATGTTTTGGGTCAGAAGGGACCTTCAAGACCATCTAGTTCCAACCCTTCTGCGTGGTGGTAGACTGTTGTCCTGAGACACCTTGGCCTCTCTCCGTCTGCCACAGGTCTGCAGGAATGGTCCCCCAGAGCAAGAGGGTGGTTGTTTTCTGCATGGTCTGAAGGACAGTGTCCACCACCAGACCTCCAAGTCCTCCTCACCATTCTTAAGCCAGTTTCTCTGCAGAGCATCTTTTCCCCACTACGCCTAATTGGTGCTTCGGTTTTGATGAATATCGGAGGTCTACCAGATGGACTGGTCATTCCTTAACCTTGGCCTTCCCTTCTCCTTGTCTTCTAACCCTTTCATCTCCTTGGCTGGAGTAAGAGATTGTTTCTGAGAATAAAAACTTCACTGTCCAATGCAGGACACCCCATGGGAGCACAAAGGAACCACTTAATATCTCAAAGAGAAAACGTTTTTTTAGCAATCTGCTGCGTGTTCACTGGTGACACCACATCTTTTGGCTTTTCTGGGTTGGACCTAAAGCACGAGGATCTGCCCTGACTTTGCCAAGAGGCACTGAGCTGGGTGCCTGTGATGGGAGGAGGTCTTGGAGGGGTAGATAGGGTCTTTGGGTTAATGTATGCTGGAGAAGAGCCTAATACCTGATGGAGCTGGTGCTCCACCAGCACAGTGGAAAGAAGGTGGACAAGACGTTTCGCAAAGACAAGCGGCCAAGAGAGCGGGGTTCAACCCCAACTCCCACAGATGCAAGAACGTGCCCTCGGCGGGCAGAGCAGGGTTGGGACAGGACCTCCACCATGCTCTGGGTGCAAACACCGTTTTGGGCTAAAGAAGCTGAGAAAGTGCCACCCCCTGAGCTCCACCCCAGCTTTGCACGTTGTAGAACGGGGCAACCAACCCTCCCACCAGGAGTAACATGGTCCATGTGTGAGCCCGGCGCTGGCGACCGCGTCGCTTTGGTGGCCGAGGACCCGATTGCGCCTGCAAGTAATTCCGGGCACGAAATCAGAGGCTGAGCCTCGACGCAGAGGGTTGGGTTGAATTTTTTTTTGGCGTTGGGTTGGGTTGGGTGTTTTTTTTTTTTTGCAAGCTCTTTTTCTTTGTTAGAGAGGACAAAAATAATCTCGTGTTTTATCCCGCGTGAAAAAAAAAGGAGGATAACGCTAATAAATCGGGAAGATGAAAGGGAGCCAGGAATAGCCGCTGCCCCGGAGGCCGGGGAAGCAGCTTCGGTTTCGCAGGTTTTTCTACTTATTGCGGCGTTAGAGTGGAAACATGTGTGGCGCGAAAAAAATGCGAAGCATCCGCTGCGGCGTGCTGTTGCCGCGGCAACCGCGGGGGATACGGGCGAGGGGGATGGCGCGGGGGCTCCGGCTGGAAAAGGCAGCTCCAGCGCCGCGGGGCCCTTTGATCCGCGGCGCTCGCGGCGTTGATGGATGGCCTCGCCGCTCGCTTCCTTGTCAAAGTGACATCACGTTCCTGGAACTCGCTGGACTTTTTAAGAACTAAAAGATGTTCCCCACCGAAACGCATCCCCCCTCCTCAAGCTGGGGGCACAGAAAGGACCGAGGGTGGTGTTACTGGTGAGACTGGGAGTGAGGTGCTGGTGCTTTTCCACCTCCCGTTGCCCCTTCCCATAAGCGGTGCCGTGGGATGGGGCGGTGGGACCGATGGATGCCCTGGAGATGCCAACCGCCACCCTGAGCTGGTTCCAGTTAATTTTCACATGTGAAATTTGGTTGTGTTCTCCCCCCTCTCCTTTTCTTCCCCATCTGTTCCCATCTGGCCATCAAAGGAGCAAAGCGCCGTGTTCAGGGTCCCGCTGCCAAGAGCCTCCCCGCTCTCCCCGCAAAGAAACTCTTGGGAGGAGGGAATAAGAGCCCTGGCAAGATTTGTGCCACGGGAGCAGGTTTGGGTGATGAACGGGGCGCTGTGATGCCACGGATGGGCTTGATGCATTCGGGGAAGGAAACAAGACCTTCTGTGGGCAACGTAGCAGGCGAGGGCTTGACTGGGAGCTCTACGTTTCATCCCAGCACTTGGCTGGACCCGGGCTAGGAGCAGGAACCCAGGGATGAGAGGTCAGTGACTCACTGTCAGATGGAGCAAGGATCCTGGTGGCTGTGGCTGGGTTAGCAGGAGGCATCTCCCCACCGCGCTACTCTTGCAGTGAGTCACTTCCAGCCAGGAGATCCTACAGCCTCCAGTCCAGTCTGTGGGAAGGGAAACCAAAGGGTCATCTTCTGCTTTTTAGGGAGTTTTATGGCTTCATCCTCTCTGAATGTGCAAATGTTGCCTAACCCCCCCTGCTCCAGGTCTGCTTCCCCCCTGCCAAGGTGTCAAACCTCCTTGTGCAGCTATTAACCCCCAAAAAGTAGAGTTTCCAAAGTGTGGGAGCTCACAAGAGAAAATCATAGAGTCGTAGAACAGTTTGGGTTGGAAGGGACCTTCAAGACCATCCAGTTCCAACTCCCCTGCCATGGGCAGGGACACCTTCCGCTACACCAGGTTGCTCAAAGCCTCATCCAACCTGGCCTTGAACACTTCTGGACACCTCTCGCAGCTGTAACTCCATCTACTCATCCCTCCTTCACACACCTTTCCCCTCGAGCTACCGTGGCCATGGCCATGGCCATGCGAGTCGTCGTCCCTCTCCTCTCCCCTCCGCATGATCCTGAAATCCCGACAAAGCCAAAAAGTTGACTCTTTTCTCCCCTGGTGCACTGAACATGGTCCCTTACTTTAAAGGAGTTTGATTGAGGCAAATCTGTATTTTTGCTCGTGGTTACGTCTCTCTGCACGGACCTGGAGAGGATCCAGTAAGTGGAAGACATCCTGACCTCCATCTGCCCCACACAGAACCGCGCCGTCCTCCAGCATGAGCTTGAGCTTTTGTGGGAAAGGGAAGTTCAAAACTGCCGTGAGCAACGAGACAAACATTTGTGGTGGGTTTTGGTTAAACTGGGAGCAAAACAGCCTCTGGAAAAAAGCCGTGCGAGGTGTCAGAAGGGCAGAGGTTGAATCTGCCCCAGGAGGTCCCTGTCCCAAGAGCATCTTCCCCAGATGGGAGGAGACATTTCACTTGATGAACTCTCTTGGTCCCTTCTGCTCCTGCTCCCAGCAAATCGACCAGAGAGTCACGTTCAGGAACTGGGAAGGAGTGAAAGTAGGGGAAAAAACAAATATTTTTTAACTGGGGGGCAACAAGAGGGAAGCAAAACAGGAAGACACTTGTGAGCACACACATCTAATGACAGTTCTCCTTGGGCTGTTGTCTAAATGCCATGAAGGCTACCAGCGGGGTAAGGCCCCAAAAGCACAGAGTGGACGGACGACAGACGGACGATGACACCAATGACGTACATCCCAAAGAACGCCGAGTTATTTGTTTGCGTGAGCGACTTCGCAACGCGCTCAAAGCTGACTCAGTTTTCTGCTTCTCCTCCCTTCGAGACGTGGGCCAAGGTGGAGTTGTGCCAACCCATGGGACAGAGGAAAAGGGGTCTCAGGAAAAGCTGGTGTCTTCACATGGCTCTTGCATGAGAGTCCACTTTCATGACACCCACCGGCACCTTGAAGCAAATTAGTAGCTCATGTTCATGACCCGGTGGCTTCCAATGGTTCCCAGTTGGACCATGCTTGGCAGAGCATGGTTATGCGCAACGTCTTAGGATGGACTTGGGTGGGATGGGAGAGGACAGGATGGGTTCTGTCCCCATCCCCAGCCTCTAGACCCCATGAGCATCACCCTCCATCACCATCAACCCGTGCCCTGCTCTGTTATCGACAAAGTCACAGAGGGCCAGAAAGAGGAGGAAGGACTTTGGAGAAGAGGGATTGAGTGAGGGCTGGAGTAGGGGGTGGTAGAGAGCTTGGGCCTTTCCCCGCGTCACTGATACTTTGCTGCCAGTGAGAACCAAACTCCACCTCTGCAACCTCTATTAATCACCTTTGCTCTCCCCACAGCTCAGTCCTGGGCAGAAAGGAGACCCTCCCAAGCCCAAAGATCCTTCAAAAGCCCAGGAAAGCAGGGGGTAGCATCTCTGCCTCCATCCCAAAAAGCTCCAAAACCGTTTAAGCTTCCAGGGGAAGAGACTTTGCAGAAGTTCAACATCGCCAGGAGACCCATGGGACGGCAGGTCCCACAGTGCTCCAGCCCATGAACATCCCCAGCTCCTGGATACCCCGTTCTTCATGAACATCTGGGATGAAGACGGTTTGCCGGAGCCCCTCCAGTTGCCCCATTTGGGCACTTCCCGACGGGAAGAACGCTTTTCTTCCCATGCTGCTTTCCCCTCCTCTCCTTCTTCCCGGTCCTGGAGCTGCCACCACTCCCAGCCCCAGCAGCACATGTGGGAGGACCCTGCGAGCCTTCAAAGCCTCGTCTGCGGAGAGACGACAGGCCGGTTAAACTCCTGGCTGGAGATGAAAGGAAACTCTCCCCTCGGCGGCTGGAACGAGTTGCTGGTGCTTTGGAGTCGGGTTTGAGGCCCATTTCCTGAGCGCCGTGGCAGGAGCTTTCATTTGCAGAGGGACTTTGCTCAACCAGCCACGGGGCCACCGCCAGAGCAGATGTCCGAAATGTCCGCGGCTCGTCCGCGAGCACGCCAGGAGGACGCGGGATCTGCAGGACTGGATGCTCCAGCAGAGCCTCCATATCTCCACATCCTGGCACAGCTCGGAGGGACCCCGACACCCCTCGGGGGTCCATGGGCAAGGATGGGATGTCCAGCCAGGGACGGGGGTGAGCAGAACGGAGAGATTTTGGCTTCTGCGCCATGGCCAGACCCACAGCCCAGGGCTGAGGAGCGGCCGGTTGGGCGGATGCGAGCGACAGATTTTACTCATTTCGTCAAAGGAAATTCTATTCCGATTAAAACCCGTTTGATCTCAACGGAGAAGGGGGAAGGGGGGGTAGGGTTGGGTTTCTCTCCAATTGTTGGGCTTTATTGGGCTCATGTATCAGCTAAAGCTTCCAAGTAAGATTTAAAGGAGGGAAAGGCGAGGGCACGAGCTGCAAAATCTGGAGATGACTTCAAGGGGTTCATTAAAAAAAAGGGATGCGCTGCGCAGCATGGAGCAGGAAGGGATGGAGCCGTTCTTCCCGGGCCACGAGTACACGTGGGCTGCAGAGCCAGGTGCCTGGGTACCCACGAACACCCCGGGGCTCCCCCCTCCCTCCACCTTGTGCCTGTGTCTCACCGTTGTGTTGGGATGGGGTTATCCGGGGCCTCCAGCAAGCAGCTCCTACACCAGCACGTCCCGCTTGACCTGCTCCCAACCCACTTGTGGATTCGAGTTCAGCAATTTTGGCTGGGATAAAAGGCCAAGTCGTGGAAAACTGCAGCTGAGAGGACTTGGAGAGGTCAACCCGCATGTTACTCTGTCCCTGGGATGGGTTGGTTGCTCTTCTGCCACGCCAGTAAATGCCTGTCCAGTTTGTCCTGACGGTGAAGGGGACCAGACGTTCCACACCAGCAGCTCACCGGCCTCACCGATCCTTCCCAGGACCTGACCTACATCTGTCCTGTGGTTTAAGCCTATTATGTCTTTTCCCATCTGGACTGGACAAGAAGAGTGGATCATTCCTCTCCTCTGTAAATCATGACCATGACCAGGTCTTCTCTCAATGGTTCCCTCTCCAGACCAACAAAGAAAGACACTTTCAAGCTCACTTTGCTAGAAAAGCCATACCTGCTGCTCTCCTTCCACAGCTGCCACCACGCACGTTACCTGGTGGGTGCAGGCACGTAGAGTCGAGCAGGGATGGATGAAAGCTGAACAAGGCAAGAAGATCATCTTGGTGGAAAAACTCCTAAAGGAGGAGATGCCACGTCGCTGTGAGCTGGGTTGGGTGTAGGGCTGGACTGGGCTGGGCTGCCTGTCTCCTGCCTGGGCAGCTGAAAGCCCAAGGCTGATTTTCCAAAGGGTTGATTGCTCCCCATGGAGGACCAGAGTCCTCCAGCACCTCACCTTCTCCTCCAACACCTGAAATAAAAGGTTTTGTCCAGATTCTAGCATAAAAGGGAACGCGTCCTGTGACGCGAAGCACTGCAGGGTTGGATGTTTTCAGGGAACGAGGAAGATCCTGTTGAAGTTTTGGCTTTTCTGAGGATCGGAGAGAGCATTGTGAGTTGGGGGACGTGGGCAACGGTCTTCCAATGGAAGCCATGATAAAGCATGATCTGAAATGAGTGACCACGAGCTGGCACGGGATCATCTGGATCGATAGCTAAAGTCGGAGGGTTTTGCCAAGGAACCGCTTTTCTGAGATGGAGAGAGGGAAAACGCCACTGAGAACTTCCAGCTCCATGTAGAAATCGGCTGATCCCATCCCATGGAGCACGTTTTCCCCAGGGGGAGAAAACAAACACAACAACAAAATCCGATTTGGAAAGGCAGAGGAGCGTGCAGGGTCTGGTGGGCTTTGGGGTGCCCATCCCAAACCCTGCGCGTCCCAACCCACCATCCAGGCACCGGGAAGGAATTTTTATTTTTTTGAGGGTCGATCTTTAGCGCTGGAGCCCTCAGCTTTGGGACCGCTCTACCAACCCGCAAGTTTTTTTAATATAATTATTCCCAGAATAAATCTCCCCCACAAGGTCTTTCAACCACTCAACTGTGTCAAGGAGCCGCGGGCCAGGAGACACGTCCTGGCACGGTGCTGGCTTGGCGAGATGCTTCCAGTTGCATCGGGCATGGAATGAACAGGATCTGCTGGAGGATCTCACAGGAGGAGGGGACGGGCACCCGTTTCACCGCTGCCTTTTTGTTTGCAGCCATGTTTTGTTCTATTCCCGTTCATCTTTGACTTTTTCACCCCTTCCTTTACTCTTTCGTTCCTGGTTTAGGAGGAAGACAAGCAAAGACCCTTCCATGAGAAGTTGCTCCCAGCCTGTGGCGTGGGCTGTCCCAGGAGGGGACCAGGGCTCCGAAGTGCAGAACAACCCTCGCGGAGGTGCCGGGACCATCCGACAACCTCTGTGCAAAGCTGCGGTTTGGCTCCTCTCGCCCGCGCATCGTCGCTCTCCGTAAATATTGTCTCAAAGGCTCTTCCTAGATCCTCCACTTCAAGCCGGCAATTTTCAGCCTCCTCGTTAAATATTGGAACCATATTGAACCGTTTTACTCACTTGGTTGTTCTCCAAACTGAAAGATGTCCTAAAAATAACTATTCCCAGTTCTGTGGGTGATGCTCAACCCCCCTCAAACCATGGCTGCCTCCCAGCCCATCTCTGCTTTGGTTGGCTTATCCCACCGCTAAATCCGCTCATTTGGGGACTTTTAATCCTATTGCTAATTTTTACCAAAGCCCACCTCTGCCTGCTGCTGGCTTGGGAGAAGCAGGACCATGAATTCCCTTGGGAAGAGCATCAGCCCAGCAGGTCTCAGCACTGGAGATGACCAGGAGGATCTGCTCTGGGCTCAGGTCAGTGGGTCCAGCACCCATCCAGCTTCAGCGATGGCCTTTGGAAGCAAGGAGGCACCTCTGGGGTCACCTACTCCAGCAAAGGGGTCTCACAGGAGGACTCCTCCTTGCCACGCTCACCTTGGGCAGGTTGTCCTGTCCTCTCCACCCTCTGCAGACCTGGAGCTGCACTCAGGATGGGGCCGGAGGCAGCGAGACCTGCAGCTGTCCCAGCTGCGAGGAAGGCACCAGATCAAAGACTGCAAAAGTCCCTTCTAGACTTATTTCATTCTTTTAACCCAAACCAGCCATGCCAACACTACCCCCACCCGCACGTCCAAGGTCACCCCACCTCACCACATCCACCCTGACCTTCCACCCACCACATCCAGCCCCGTCCTGCACCCGGGGCCACCCCACGCTGCCACGTTGGCATCATCCAGTGCTACCCCAACCCCTCACTCGTGTCCAAAACACCCGGCGCCCGCTCCATCGCGCTCCATCCAGCACACGATGGCCCACAGCTCCCTCCTCCTCCTCCTCCAGGGCGTTGCGTGCAAGAGCTGCAGTTGTTAAAACGGTATTCGGGGGGTGGGTGGGGGTTATTTTATTTTTTATTTTATTTTTTTTTTTACAAGTAACAGCCAGTAAACAAAGAGCAAATATGTGCTGAGTCGGCTCCCTCGGCACGGGGCGGCTCCGGCGCAGCGAACCGCGCGTCCGGGGGGATCCGCACGGCCGTGTCACCGCGCGGGCCGCGGTCCCCCGTTCCCGCAGGAGCGATTCTGCTCCGCGGTGCAGACACATCCCCCTCTCGGCACCGGTGCCAGCAGGAGACGTGTCCTGCAAGCACAGCCTCGGCCAAGCGGCGGGATGAGACCCAACGGCACCGTCAAGCTGGGTGGGTGGACATCCCCAAGGGAACGGGGACACAGCGTCTGGGCAGACTTTTGACCCTCTTGCCTCCAAGGCTGGTCCCTCCCAGCACTACTGTGCCAGGCCAGCTGTGCTTGGGACCATCTGTGGCCACCTCAAGGATGGTTGAAGCCCTCTTTGCTCCAGCTGAACACAGCCCCAGCCTCTGCCCCATGTCTCAGAGCTGTTGGACACCCCCAAGCACAGCCCCAGAGCCCACTTAGAGGACACACAGACAAGATTTATGGACCCGACACACAAGGATGGCATCACCCTGACCAACAGGCACCGAGCATCCTCCTCTACCCCAACCCACCTTTGAAGGTCCACGTTCGGCAGCCCCAGTGAGGCTCATCTGCAGAGGACTCCACGTCTGGCGGGGGCTGCAGCGCTCGAAGCCTTTGAAACGCCGCTTCCGCCCTGCCCACATCTTGAAAGCAGATTGCTAAAATGCAAAAAATCTGTTGTTTTCGTTCATGGTCCTTTGAATATCTTCAAGCGCCGCTTCGGCAGGAAGGTGGGATCGGGGCCACCGACGCGGGCAAACAACGGGCCCTCTGGGAGGGCGCTGAGACCCCGACAGTGGGTCTCAGAAAGCTGTTGGAGATCCACACTCGTGGTGTCACGGAGGGCTACAGGTAGAGCTGTGCTTCACGGCAGCCTCCTTCCAACACCAAAGGTCCCCTGCAAGCTCCAACACACGTGTCAAATCATAGAACCATGAATGGGTTGGGTTGGAAGGGATCTTCAAGACCATCCAGTTCCAACCCCCCTGCCACAGGCAGGGACACCCTCCACTACACCAGGTTGCTCCAAGCCCCATCCAGCCTGGCCTGGAACACTGCCAGGGATGGGCAGCCACAGCTTCTCTGGGTGACCTGGTCCAGTGCCTCGACACCCTCATGGGGAAGGTAGAGAAGGGTTCTCCTGGCAAGGTGATGGACTTGTGTCTGCCTGGGGGGTTGCTCTGGCTCTTTAGAGCCACACTGGACTTCTGTCCCTGGATCCCAGGGAAAAGCATGTAATTTGGGATGAGGAGCTGCCCTGGCTGGTTCAGAGCAGGGGCTGGAGGATCTGGGGGAGGAGAAGACTTCACCACTGCTGACCAGGGCAGTCAAGGGCTGCCCTCCCATTCCTTTGGAGAGCATCTGGATCCACCAAGCTGCAAAACCCACCCCACAGCCCAGGGCGGGGGGGGGGGGGCTATCGCTCCGGGGCTCCGATTGCCCACCCCAGACCCAGCAGAGAAGGGAGGTCTCCCCCTTCACACCTGCTCTGCTCCGGCCCTCGCGGCCAACCTGGGGGGCAGTTTTGTGGCTGGGAACCCACCGGGACAGGCAGAGGAGCCGGAAAGCAACGTGTGGCCCAGCGCTGCTACGTGAGCATCCAGGAGCATCGGTGATGCCCAGTGGGTACCCACACCCCTCTGCATCCCGTGATGGAAAAGCCAGTGAGATGCAGGGCAGCACACACGCATCCATCCTGGGGGTCCATGTGGAGCTCCCTGGGGGCCTCCACGTGGTCCCCAGCCCGGGGATGGCCCGGATCGTGGGGACACAACGCTGGACTTGCTACAGCTCCGAGCTGAGTCCTTGGACTGGGCTGGTGGGACAAATGCCCCCGGCGCTCACCCCATGTCCCGGGTACGTGTGCCGCGGGGCTGTCGGCCCTCACCACCGCCCCATCGATGGTGGAGACTCGGTGGCTCCTGAGCAGAACGAAACCATCTGGGATTTTGGCACGAACGAGCCGGGAACGGTGCCAGGAGCAACCTCCTGGTGCAGGAGCAGCTCCCAGAGCCCTCTGCGAGCCCCCGGCAAGGGAAGGAGGGTCCCAAACGGTGCCAGGGTAGCTGCCAGCCGCGGCTCACCGCCCCGCCAGACCCTCTGGCCACCCCGGGATGGGGTGTAGGTGCGAAACGAGTTGGGCGGACCCCGCTCGGCACAGACACAGGGTCTGGGCTGGTGGGGTCACCGTGGTCCCCAAAGGGCTCCAGCCTCACCACCCCCATAACTCCAAGGAGACCCTCAGCTGGACGCCCATCCCCGTGGTGTGTGTGTCATGGGGATGAAGGTCTTGGCTCGTTGGGTGGGGGCCCAGCTCGCCCCCCTCCAGCCATGGCCGGGCCACTGCTGCCCTCCGCTGGCTACTGCCCACCCTGCACCCATGGGTGCTCCCAGCTGGGCTGCGTTAGCCCCGTCTCCCACATCCCTCCCTCCCCTGCTGCTGCCAAATCCTGCTGGCACAGGGGGGGGGGGACCCCTCCTGCCCCTCCCCTTCCCTGGAGGACACTTCTCACCTCTCATCCCCAGCAAAGTCACTCCGGATCCCTTCGGAGAAGGCGGCTGAACCCGGCAAACTCGTTTCATGTGTGACGGGAGCCGGAGCGGAGCTCGCCCGGCAGCACCGCCGGCTGGAGACCCCAACCGTGGGGCTGTGGAGCCGCGGGCTCACCCCTCCCGCAGGAAAAGCATCAAAGGGGAGACGCTGTTCCAGCACTTCCCAGATTTATTCCGAATGTTCCCATCACCACTGGCTGGGTGGCAGAAAATGGGCGACCAGGAATCGAGATGGGGGCTCCCCGTACCCAAACCTCGCTGACCCGGGGACTTGGCCACGGGCAGGGGGACGGGGTCCTGGTCCAGCATCGGCGACAGGATTCGTGCCAGCCGGCAGGATCGGGAGGGGAAGCGGCTCAGCGCGGTGCCCAGCCCGCGGCGCGGTTCGGAGAGGAGGGATCTCCACCGGCATCAGCCAGGCTGGTTGGAAGAGCAGAACGGTGCATCCCACCACCACCAACCTTCAGCACCAAATTTAAGACCTTGCTTTGCGCTTCCCCTCCCTGCTCAGCTTCCTAAAACTGCCTTTGCCTTCCCAAAATCCTAAGAGATGCAGGATTCCCGTTGCCCTCTTGTCTGTCCCTGGCAGAAGCGCAGGCGCTGGGCGAGCCTCTCGGAGCCACACTCACCAGCTGGGACCACACTGGGCAGAGGGGCAACTTGCTCCGAGGCCACGCTGGCCGTTCCAGGCGAGAGCCAATTGCTCATCCAGCCCCGGGAATTTTTAGACAGGACTAATACCAGTAGCATGAGCAAGAGGGAGACCTCGAGGGGATTTGGGAATCTCACATCCAGTGTGAATCTGGGTGAGGTTGCTCAAGTTTTGGGAGCTGGGTAGTGCCAGTGCTGGGGCTGCGGGATGGATGCTCCGGCAGGATGGATGCTCCCACTGCTCCAGCAGATGTTCCTGGCACAGCAGCACGCTGGGCAGCACTTACTCACACCTGGAGACGGCAAGAGCGAACACATCGGCCCCTACAGTTTTGAGCCTGGTTAGATACCACCAAAGCATTAACCCTCACCCTGCCCACGGCACCAAATCCGCTGCTGGCAGAGGCAGGAGGCTGTTCGTCCTCTGTCCAGCCCAGGCACATACATGGACCGATTTCCAGGACTCGTTTGGCAGAGGAATGACCCTACTCAGCTCTCCTGGCCCATTCCTAGATGGGCACCAAGCTCTTACTGAAGCCAACGATGCCCGAAATCCCACAAAAAGGGTCTTCACAGGCTACAGCATCCTTTTTTCTCCATCCTTTAGGAAACCAATGGCTTAATCAAACCTCTCTGTATTCAGCGGGAACACAGCCCGGACGAAACACGTCTCATCCACCTACGAGATGAGATGAGCGCTGTCTCTCTTCGGAGAAAGAGAAATCAGAAGCCAACGGGGGAAAATAAACCAAATTGCTGCCTCAGATAGCTGAGATCCTCACCAGGCTGCCAGCACGTTCTGGCCAAGCTGCTGGGAGGGCACAACGGGACTGGGAGAAGGCTGAAAGGAGCGGGATTGTCTCATTCTAACAGCAAAATTAAAATTTACAAGTCCAAGAGAGACACCAAAAAAAGTCAGCACCCTGTCCCCGGGCAGTCAGCGTACGGTTTTTCACAGGAAGATGAAATATTTCCTCCCCACGGGCTGTTTTCAAGTCGCAGCTGGGTTTGCTAAAAACCAGCTCAGGAACGAGGAGCGCTGATTTTTGAGAGCACTGATGAAGATGCAGGGGACGGAGCACGACGGAGTTAAAAAACGCAGCTCCTCATCACCCCAAAAAGCAAAATGTTTCGTGCAATTCGCCCCTGTCCTTCCCCACAGAGCGCGACGCTCCCGCAGGTTGTCCTCACGAGGGGAGAGAGAGACAGAATTTAACAAATTGACAGGGAAAAATCACTCCAGACACTGGTTTGGTGAGAAAGAACGGCTGTATTCCTGCTCGGACTGTGGTGCCACATACAAGTTATCGTGTGGTTTAGTACAGGGAGACACTGGGACACACACAAATGAACCCCACCGTGAATGGCATCATCCCACCGCAGGACCAAACCTTACACCGAGCGTGCAAAGGAAGCATAAAATGTAAAAATATATATATATTTACATACACAATCTTTTTTAAAAAGCTGAGATGCGAGTATAAATTCCAGAGCTAAAACACGAAAGGGAGAAAACGGGGGTTAGATTCAGTGAGCTGCTGGGAGGCAGATTTGACAGTCACCAAAAAAATAAACTTTAAAAATCTCCGGGGTGAGCTGACGGGGGTTTCGGACACGTGCCCAGGAAAAGGAGCCCCGGAATTTGGTGATGGACAGGGACGATGCTTCGTTCGTCCACCGGCCCGAGCGGCGCCGGGATCCCACGTCCCGAGCACACGCGGCCCCGTTACTGGAACCGGGCCGGAACTGGGGCGGGCAGTGTTGTGGTGGGGCAACGTCAGGACGAGATGGTTTATGGAAACGAGCGATGCTAAACCCACTTGCAAACTCCACGGCGGGTGCCACTGCTTTGGGCAGAGAGGTGGGATGAGCTGTTCCAGCCCCTGCCAGGCGTCCTGACGTCAGCAGTAAGGGAAATTTTAGCATTTAAAAGCCTGAGTATTAATCTTGTAAGTAAGAGTGATTCATACTCACAGCCTTTGTCTGGGTTCAGTGACTCTGGCAGGTCCCCCTGGCATAAGCTGGCTACAACCTCAGTTCACACGCTGACCCAAAGATGTTCCTCCACCTCGTTAAGTCACTTGGAGATCTTCCTACCCCAGAAACCGGGGAACGCTATCAGCAGGTGGTGTCCAACACTTCCAACATCCCCTCAACAGCTCAAACTGTGCTTGGACTGCTCACCCTCCAAAGCCAAACACGGAGCAGCGAAGGTGATGGAGCCTTTGAGTGCAGAGAGGGATTCAATCGTGGCTAAGTCAGAGGGCAAGACAGCAGAAAGGACAGTCCACGATGCTCCCCAGCACAGAAAAGAGACTGGGAGTATTGCGTGGCACGAGAGAAGGCTGGGCTGACGCCGCAGCACGTGGCACCTTCCACCCGCACCTCAATCGGTCACAAAACCCTGAGCAGGTCCCACCACCCACCCCGCCAAAAACTGCCAAAAAGGCACTTTGGGGGCTGCAGCAGCACCCGGAGAAGCAGCAGGACAAGTGTGTCTGGGGGGCTCCTTCCAAACCCCTGCCTTGTCCATCTGCAAGGGAAGGGGGCTTCTCCTGCCTCTCCTCTCACCCACCTACGGAATGATTCATGGTTCTCACTTCCAGTTTGCAGTAGGCAGCACCACCTGCACATGGCAGAACAGCCCCGCTGTGCCCAGCATGCCAGCCCAGCCCTGCCACCTCTCCACTCACCGCACAAGAGCCTGGCAATTCGCCTACGGCTGCGTTACGCCGGTGATGCTCACTCCAGAGGCTGGCTGGAAGCTGCTGGATACCTTTTGTATTTTTGAGTACATCTTCTCCCCTCTCTCATCCTGCTGTCACTGGGAAGCTGAGCAAAGAAAAGGAAACAGTACTGCCTATGAAAAGATTTTTTTTTCTTTTTTAAGAACCAAATTGGTGTTTCTCAGGTTCAGGCAGGTGAGCCCTTGCCCAGCACATCTGCCACCCAAATACCCAGTGCCACATGTTACAAATTTGGGTGTTCATTGTGAGTTCCCTTTTAAAGCGACCCTGGATAGCAGCCAGAACCAGCAATTCTCCACTTCTGACAGTGCCTCGGGATGACCAGTGCTTCTCCAATCCCCTGGAGCTCGTTCAGACCCCGGGAGAGCGCTGACCTCGCGCACAACGCAGAGAAAGAAAACACTGGAAAACACTGGAAGATGCGGGGTGCTGGCTGGAAGGTACACAGGGACCTCCTGCCACAGGGAAAGGCTCATCTCTCCCTTTCTCTTGGAGGAGCAGAGCAGTGCAAAAGGAGCTGCCTCCCACAGAGCAGAGGGTTTGTTATGTGTGTTGGGCACCCACCTGAAAGCGGGTGCTGATGCACTCACGAGGACAAGATTTTGGGGTGCTGCATCCATGAGGTGTGAACCTACAGCTCCTGGAGGGCCCAGGACTTCCTCCCCACTTGAAAGCTCCCCTGGAGTTGGGGCAACGCAAAGAGTGGATCTAGGCCTGCTGTGTGTAAGCACGTGGAGTCTTTCACCTCTCTACCAGACACAGGGACTCCCAGGGAAGTTACGGAAAGACCGGATTGACATCATTAGCCAAACTTTACATGGTTGAGCAAAAGCAATTAGGAAAAACCCCTACTGCAGACAGACAAACCAAGCAGCACTGGGTGGGTTCCTTCTCCGCCTCTCGTACATCTCTCGCAGGTACCACACCTTCTGGGGGCAACTCAGACATCCAGCACCTTCGGACGGGACGAAGTCCAAGCGTTAGAAGTCACTGAGGATACTGATGTCTGCAAACTCATTCCTGTACGGTACGCGTACAAACTCAGCAGGAAGGCCCATTTCAAGGAGATGAAGCTCCAGACGCAGGACAGGTAGTAGCTTCTGGGATCAGTCAGGGCTAGGGAAGAAAAGGATACAGGTACACCTCAAAAATCCCCTTTATCCCTCATGCAGTGTGGCTGGGAAGAACCAAACTCAGCCCCCCAGTTCCTCAGAGCGTTTCAGCCCAAAGACCTTGTCCTGCGAGCACAGCTCCAGCAGTGCCTTATTCCCAGCTTTCTCGACTCGGATTGTAAAATTTCCTCACTTCTTAGTGAGGAAGAGGCTGTTCAGGAGGGCCTGTTGTGATAGGACAAGGGGTAATGGTTTTAAAATAGAGGGAGGTAGATTCAGGTTGGATATTAGGAAAAAATTTTTTACCATGAGAGTTGTAGAACACTGGAACAGGTTGCCCAGAGAGGTGGTGGATGCTCCATCCCTGGAGATGTTCAAGGCCAGGTTGGACGAGGCCCTGAGCAACCTGATCTAGTTGGAGATATCCCTGTTCCTTGCAGGGGGGTTGGACTAGATGACCTTTGAAGGTCCCTTCCAGCCCTGACCATTCTATGATTCTATGATTCTGCCACAGGAGAGCATCCTGCTCAACCATCATCCCTCGAGAGGCAGATCCTAAGAGCCCCCCACCCTCTCCGTGCTGAGGGCCCAAAGGACGGAGTTTGTGTCAATTCCTGGACGGGCAGAACCACGCGGTTCAAGAAAACCACCTCCCCCTGCAGCTCCTCATTTCCCTCCCCTCCCTTCCCACTGCCCTTCTCCCCCACCACGGCAGGGAGAGAGAAACCTGCACATCCCGGCAGGAAAACAGGAAAAAAAAATACATCCTCCTTCCAAAAGGCTTTTACCCATCGTTGTGGTCCCCATTTAATACGTAATACTGGTGCAGGTCTTCAGCACAGCGCTGTGATAACGGCACAGGAATGACAGAACAGCCTCTTTTTGGAGAATCTTTGCAAATTAACACAATTCTTCTTTATTTGTTATAAAACTGCCTCTGCGTAGGGATTACTCTGAGGCCACGTGCGTGTGGTTCTGCTTTTGAAGTGCATGCCAGCGGTTTTCCTATCTATTTTCAACGTTTAGGCTTTTTTGTGCAAGAGATGTTAACAATTTTGGAATAAACTTACGTAACCGAATGAGTAAAACAATTCTCCCTCTACATACAACCTGCTTGATCACTATTAAAAAATACAGATTTTTTTTTTGAAGGACACACAAAACAATACTTATGCAGTAAATCCTACTCATTAAATGTACCATTCCTAAACCTTCCATACATAAATAACCATTGCAGATGTCCTACTTTCTCCTAAAACTAGCCCTTTCCTTAGAATACCTCCATTTCCTTAAAAAAACCCAAATTTTTCTCCAAATAGTTTTTCCCCCATGTCTCCAAGAAAAGAGGTGATGAAAAATATTTGGTTTCCTGTTGACATTTGTATTTCTAATGGTCACATCCGAGTATTTTCATGCCCTTCCACTCAGCTGAAGCACTCTGGTCTCCACGGGGAGTGTCTTTGGGGTAAGCCAAGGGCTTTTGGTGGGTCAGGACCCCGACACAGCGTGCCCACCGCCACGAGCACGACGACAGCAGGACTCTTGGTGGCCCTGGGCCCAAATGCAGCAAGCAACAAACACAGACAACTTTTGAAAAAAAACAAACCCCAAACTTCCTCTCTTTGGTCTCTTGCCAAGCAAACACTGGGAGCAATCAAGTGAAGCCTCCTGAGATGATGTTTTTTATAGCAACCCAGCTTTATGTGCTGACTAAGCGTAGAGGCATTTTCACCCTGCTGACTCGTGTTTGGATTTCAATATCCTCACCCACCTGCTTTACGAGCGCTGATAGACATTTATTTTTGTCGTGGAAATAAGTAAATTCCAGTTTCTATAGGAAACGATGCTGGAAAACATGGACTGTGTGGCAGCAGCCTACAGACCAGGCCTACCCGGGCAGCCAGCAGATATCAGGAGATGCCCCAGGGGAGTGGCACTCACCAGGCAGCAGAATCACTCCCGTGTCATCAAGGTACCACAGCAGAAAAATGAAATGCAATGGCTTTCTTGCAGCTCCCCCAAAAGTCCCTCACCTCTCAGAAGAGATGGCAGGAACACCCCCAGATTCCCACCCCAGCTCTGCTTTGCAGCCTCTTCCGCTCCATCAAACCCAATCCCGTAACCCCAGCACTGCTAGTCGTTTCTCCCAGCAAGAAACAAGAGTACTTACACTGGTGGTTGGTGATGGCCAGCACGAGGGAACGTGCAGAATCCCACCACTGAGAGAGCTGAGAAGAGGATCCCGATGAAGAGGAAGAACCTCAGCCCTTTTAACCAGGTCCTCCAGTAATCCTGCACATACATCACATGCGTGATTAGGGCCCAGAGCGCCAGAACACCTGCTCGATTAGACAGCAAGGGCAGTCAGTACCACGCACCACACCTCTGAAAAACACACATCCCATAAAACCCCACACGGAACGCCGCGGAACACCGATGCTCCGTGGCCAGGTCCCCCCCCAGCGAGAGGGGGAAACACCAGGATGAATGGGTGCTGCGCAGCATCGCTCCCCGCGACCACCCCGGACCCCCTGCCTTCACCCAGCCTCTGAGACACTCATCGTGCTTCCAGGTTGGCACGGAACGGACTTCATTCCTTGAAGGGAATTCCCTAAATGACTCCTTCACCTCCTGTTTCGGACAGACCCCTTTAATGCCCGCTCAGGGCAGCTTTATTTGAATTCTCCATGCAGCTTTCACGGCATTGCACGCAGCGAGCAGGTGGGAATTGGCACCTGGCAGGAATTAGTGCACCTTTCCACAAGGGCCAGGCAGCCCCTTCTCCATATGGAAATGATGATGATGATGATGAACACCACTACTGCGTGACCCACTGATTTTTAGGCGCCTAAGGAGACGATGATGAACACACTACTGCGTGACCACTGACTTTAGGCACCTAAATCAAGATATCCAGGACCTGTTCAGTACTCAGCATTTCCCACCACGTTGTTTTAGCCCCGATGCATCTCGAGGTAACTCCATAAAGATTCCATTATCCCAATCCCCTACAAAGGCTTCAGATGTTCCAAGTAAAGGGGGTTGCAGAAGTTCAGCTCCCAGATGACTCGTACGTACAATTCCCACTTACAGCAAAGCACGCTCACTAAGTGGTTAAGGGCGGCTTAAATTAACTCTGTACTTTTGGGTCTGGCCCAAAACGTCTGGATTACACAACCAGACAAATATCTGAGCATGGATAGTTTATGTATTATTTTTTTAATTACAGCAAAAGGCGTTTCCCTAAGCTCAGGTGACCAGTCCACAACCAACTTTCAACTCCCTCGTCAAAAGGGAGGAAACAGGAGGGGAAAAAAAAAAAAAAAAGGGATGAAAGCATCCACATTAAGAGCTGTAAACTCTTCTGATCTAGGGAAAAAACGATGCATCCTTCCCTCATCTTGTTCTGAAAACTGCTACCTTTGCACCACGCTGCAGAAAAAAAATCAGGAGAGACACTCGATACAAGTGCCCGTTCACAGGCTTAAAGCCTGTCCAAGCTTTTACAACCTGCCTGTCATTCCCATCACACAATCCCAATCCCAATCCCAACTCTGCTCCTCTGTTTAAGTCGCAGAGTAAACCTCTTGAAGCCACTAACTCAACCTGTAGTCAGTGCCACGTCACAGACTTCAAACATTTGACTCATTTTGACAAAGACTCCTGAGATTCGAACCTCCAGCGGTGGTTTCCCCTTCTCCTGTGTGTTTCTCCTTCTCCACCATCTCCTTTCCAGATTTTTATTTTAAAGGGCAGCAAAGGAAAAAAATAATAATAATTAAAAAAAAAAAAAAAAATGACACTGTTTGGAAAACACAGGCTGCTTTATACGGCGTCCTGCGACTCTGCGACTGCTTCTCGCATCCAAGGAAGCGGAAACCAGTCTTGCCCACTGCAAAATCAACATTTTAACACTGGGGACAGCCGTGGCCCTGCCAGAGCTCGTTTGTTACTGGACAGGGTCCTCACACACAAAGCTTCCCAAGGCTTAAAAGAATGGATTATGGCAGAGAGGAAAACACCGCGAGCAAAGCGACGGATGAGCAGAGCGGAGAGGGTCGCCCCGCAAACCCTCTGGATTGATTTTTGGCTCCCAGCTCATCTCTAGGAGTTTTCTGACCCAGCTGGCCACATGGGTAGTGGATGCAGTGCAGGTGCATGGCAAACGAAGCTGAATATACACCAAGTCAGTTCCAGGACAGGCAGGGAGAACCCTTGGAATGCTTTTTGCCTCTCTTGGTGTCTTGGAACGGGGCAAAGAAAGTTCAAACACCCTCCACGGTGGGCCATAAAGAGGTGGGTGGATAAAGGGCAACCTTCAAAAGAAAAACCCCGTAAAAGCAAAAGCAAAAGCACTCAGGGCGAACTAAAACCCGAGGGTAAAGTGCTGATATCCAGGACAGACAGAGCTCACAAACTCTTATCACCATGAACAGGAAAGGCAGAACCAGCCCATCGCTCCAGCTGGTGGGACCACAGCACCTAAGTAGCACCTCAGCAGGTTTTCTGGCTCCCGGCAGTCGGGATTTTCCTTCTGAGACTCTCAAGTCAGCTACAGACATGGCTTTTCCGTGGCTGACTCGGCCAGGCCACCACCAGGGACCAACAACTGGAGACCACCGAGGTGGCCAAGACGTTGGTGGAAAGCCGAACGCTCCGCTTGCTGAACGACACTTCCTCCCTTCCCCAACCCCTCAGCTTGTGCTCTAGCAAGTCCAACATAGATTTTTTTTTTTTAAAAAAAACCAGGAACTTGTGTTTTTTCGGTCAGCAAAACGAGATGCTTCCCCCCACACGCCTTCAGCGGACTTGGCACAATTTTATTTAAAACTGCTGAGTCAAGTTGCTGCCGTTTCCAGGCCCAACTGCTGCTGCTGCTCCCAAAGGTCTCCGTGGGGAGAGCAGAGGCAGCGCGTGAGCTGCCACTTGATCTTCCCCCACTGACCCCACACCTTCCCCAGACCCTAAAGCCTGACTCAGCAGCACTTGGAAGGAAGCTGTTTGGCAAACTCTTGTGTTTGGTTAACTCTTAACCTCCAGAGTAGCTGCCTCACTCATGACTAAGCAAAAAAGCCTCTCCACGACTTCATCTGAAGGACCAAGTTCGGTCACACGGTCATTAAACACGGGGTGTCTTTTTTAGAGGCAGCTCAGTCATCGTGTTCATCACCACCCGAAACAGAGGGGAAAGGAGCCCCCTCCTGCTCCAGCCGTGTGTTTGTCTCCTCTCCCTTACACCCCTGCAGCACTCAGAACCTTTGGTGAGACTATCCAGCCTGCAGAGCAGTTGTTTTTTCTTTGATTTTCTCCCTAAAACGGCAGAAAAAATTCCAGCAAGTTAAATCAGCTCACAACACTGTCTGAAAAACATCAGGACCGGCATAAAAAAACATGGGCAGTACGCATCCAGGGACAGGTGGGAGCGAGGAGGACAGGACTTGGCTTTTTCAGTCGCTTGATTTGCTCATCCTGAGCTTGTGAGATCACCCCGAGCCACCTGAACCCCACCAGTGCTGCTCAGAACGGTGGAGCAGCCACAAGAGCAGAACCACCACCTGGGTGTGGAGAAATGCAGGTGAACAGAAGGGGCATCCCAAGTGGGATGAAGCCACCTAACCACAGGGGATGGCAAATCAAGCTCAGAGCCTCAATACAAGAGGAAAGCAAACAATTATTGCAGGGAATATCACTTAAGTGGAGTGTATTGCTATATATCAACCACTAACTAAATGCTTAAATACATGAAAACATGTACCTTTGCTAAAATCTTTCTTTAAAATAACTGTTTATCAACATACAGCATCCAGCAGGAAAAAAAATCCCGTTATATCTAAATAACTCCAGAGGAAAAGCATCCAAAAATGCTGGAATGGAGCGTTTGATTCTTGTTTAATACTGAAATCAGGGTCAGGAAAAGAAAAATCACCTCCTATTGACCAACACCCCTAAGCTCAGCGGGGAAAAGAACAAATGAGTTGTACTGATTTACAGAAAAGACTTTCATCATCACACAGAGAAACTCAAACCGGCCTAGTGGATTTAATTTATGGGAAATCTCTTGCTTTGCAGACCTTTAAAGCAGAAGGTTTGCAGGTTTAACACAAAGAACAGAAGAACAGCCAGCTCATTCAGCTGTACAACTGAAACAGGTTGTACTGGACTAGGAAATGAGAGTTAGGTCTCATTTAAAGTCTGGAATGATTAACTGCAGGACCTCCAGTTTCGCTTTTCCACCCCAAGCTATTCCCCCAAACCCCCTGCCCCTTCTCCACCGCCGCAGCCGTGTTCTCCAGCGGAATCACACCTCGCTCAGAAGCAAAACCTGGAGTAGCTGCAGTGGTTGGCAGCTCCACTCGCTGAAAATAACCTCAAAAATCTGGCTCTCCTTTCAGAGAAACAATCTGTCTTGGTGGATTTGTCCCACACGCCACGGCTGGAGCGCCCCTAAAATTAGAGCCGCTCAGTAAGACACAATCGAGGGATTTCCGACGTAGAGCAACGGGAAAGTTACCTCCAAATCAAAAACTAATTATCCCAAGCACACAAAGCTCCAGGAAAAGGAAACAGCCACGAGTACATCTGAAAAAACAGCGACAGAAGGCCCTTGGTTTTTTTTTTTTAAAACAGAAGTTAACAGGTATTTTGACGAGATTAATTCATATTTAAAACACAAAAACTTACAGCATACTTGGAACGAGTTTAAACAAATTCAGAAAGGCAAGTTCAAAAGCAGGTCTGTAACCCTGTCCAGAAAACCACTAATATCTAAATATTTTGATAAGCCCTTTCCAAAGTTTGGCGTTCTTTAGCTCAAGTGAAACACAACTTTCCCTTTCTCCAAGCAGAAAAACGAGAATTGTGACAAACAAAAGGTTTTCTCAGAGCCCTGGCTCATCCCTGCCCGATTCTTCGGGCCCAGTAAAACCAGCTGCATTGTTGATGGGGAATAACAGCCCAGCTGCCTCCCCCGGGTTGGAGCAGCCAGAGGCCAAGCGTGTCAAGCCACGTTTGCACGCCGTGGCAGGACACCCTGTACGACACTGATGGGCGTCACAGATTCGGGGAAAAAAACAACAAATGTGCAATGGAAGCCAAAAAAAAAAAAAAATCCCAAGCAAACACATGCACACGAGCCTCCCGAAGCTCAAAACGCACGTGGATGGGGGCAGACAGAGCTGATGGCAACAAAACAACAACAAAAATGACAAATAATATTAAAAACTCCTGGAAAATATGATGTCTATGGTGACTGATTAGAAGGATTTTTCCGGAGCGCTCACAAAGCCTTCAGTCCTTTTCCATCCAAACAATCTTTGATACACTCCATTATTCCAGCTGGAGCAAAACCTGCTCTAAAAGCTTTGCCAGCCCAAGTTCTTTTTGCCATTCCTAAGTTTTGCAAACTTGGCCTTGTCCGGGTGATTCCCTGAAAAGGTGAAACGTTTTCTTGCAGGAGTTAAAGCCAAGCTAGCTCGCCTCAGCTGGTTTTGGAAGAGGTTAAAAATGGCTCTTCTTGAACAGCTCTTCTGCCAAAATAGCTGGGGATCAACGCTGAAGTATTTTAGGAAAACAGCTCTCGGTGGAGAGGAGAGTCTTTGGAGTGTTCTAGTGAAAACTGGTTTTCACTTGGCAAAATTTCCCTCTGGACACGTGCAACCGAGTGCTTTGCTACTCCAGGTTCGGTTTAGAGGAAAGCAGATGGGGCTGCACACATGGGAGAAGAAAATCCCGGTGTTCCAGCTCGCCCAGCACCCAGTCGGTTCACTCAGCCCTCTTCAGCAGCAGGAAACAAGATTTAGGGATTTGGATGCTCCGGGTCTCCGCTGCTCACATTCCAGATGGAACCAACCGCACAATTACCTGAAAGGAAGCTGTGGGGAGATGGGGGTCAGTCTCTTCTCCCACGTTAGGAATGACAGGACAAGAGGAAATGGCCTCAAGTTATGCCAGGGGAAATTTAGATGGATATCAGGAAGAATTTCTTTCCAGAGAGGGTTGTGAAGTATTGGAACAGGCTGCCCAGGGAGGTGGTGGAGTCCCCATCCCTGGAGGTGTTTAAAAACCGTGTGGATTTGGGGTTGAGGAACGTGGTTTAGGGCCCCTGACAGTGCAGGGGGAACAGCTGGACTCGATGATCTTGAGGGGCTCTTCCAACCAGATGATTCCATGATTTCCCAGCACATCAGCAGCACTTAGGAGGGACTCAGTCTCTCCTGCAACTTCACTCCAATATGATTAAGCACAAGGCACGTGCAGTCTTTCCTGCGTTTCCTTCCAGCGTGCCATCCCATCCCTCTCTTCCTCCATTCCTTAAGACCACGGACTACAGCAGTCATGAGCCAAACCTTCATCCAACGACACGTAGTGCTCTATATGCAAATTCAAACACTTAAAAAACGCTTTATTCTGTAACTGCAGCGCTTTTGGACCACGCTATTCCAGCCCTGGATAGGGAAGAAGCCAATCTGCACAATATATCCAGTATATGCAAGTCAGATTAGTTACCAGAGTCTTCAGAGAATCACTGCTTCGTATGCAACAGCCACTGCGTTCAGCAGAAGCTTTTCACTCCCCAGATATTTTTCGAGCGTCAGAAAAGTACATTTTGTGTTTCATCGTCTTTGCAGCTGCTTTAATATCTGGTCCACGTTATATCAGCAAAGCACAAGCTTTGTATTTTGCCAGAAATAGCTGAGCAGCTTGGAAACGGCCAATAAAGTCTCTTCAGAGCAGGAAAAAAAAAAAATAAAAATGTCTTTCTATTAAATTCAAAAAGAGAAGATACATACACACAAACATTAAAAGCCACTCAGGAAAGGGCGGGATACATCCTGAAAACATTTAATTGCTTGCTTCTCTTTAAACTGCCTCTGGCAGAATGAAAACATCAGGGTTGCTTAGAGATTCATGCTTAAGAAAAAAAATACTAATTTAAGGCAGCGAGGGGAGAAGGTCAAACATGCAAACAAGCAGTAAATCATAAAAGCCACTGTGACTCGCCCAAAATAAAACAGCAAGCCACCGAGACAACCAGTATCAACTCAGGAGTGACTCTCTGGGTCCTGGGATTAGTCTAAATTGCTGTCCCTCCTGCTTAAAACACGGATACAATACACATGGTCTGCATCTGACTCAAGATGATCCCAAAATTCCCAAGTATGCATGCCCAGAGGCAGATTGAAGATTCTGAGGATTAGTGAGTTTTTACTGGGCACTGTGTGAGGGGTTTATCATTAGGAAAGCCAACTGGAAAGACTGGAAAGGCAGTTTGCTCAGCACCTTAAATGACACATTCC
Source organism: Tauraco erythrolophus (assembly GCF_009769465.1). Lineage (NCBI taxonomy): Eukaryota > Metazoa > Chordata > Aves > Musophagiformes > Musophagidae > Tauraco > Tauraco erythrolophus. The sequence goes on from NC_141495.1 coordinate 33,253, forward strand.
TGGTTTTGTAACTAGAAGTTGGGCTCTAATTACACACTCCTCAGTACGCGGCAATCTTCCCTCCACAGAACTTTAATACCAGAACTTGGAGTAAATAAATATCCAAGCCTCTACTTTAAATCATGGGAAATGTACTGGAGCAAGTGAAGATCAGCACAAGGAGCAGTGGAGGACAGATGTGAACGCAAACGTAGCAGGAAAGGTTCTCTAGGAGATAAGCAAAAGATAAATAAACCAGTTACAAAGAGACAGATTCCTAACGAGGCAGGAATCGGTAGGACTTCTCACAGAGAGGAAGAGTATGGATAAACATCCTGAAACACACGTCCCTGACAACCCAAAGGCACAGCACCAAAAGCTTCAACCCACCTCACCAACCCAGGCAGGAGAAAAGCCCTGGCGAGGAGCAGGAGGCGATGGGGAAGCCAGGCAGCCAGTTACGACGAGATAAACGTGCACAACCGCGCTCCCAGGGAAGGGAGGAAGGCAAAGCCTCCGCGAAATCACAGGAATATTCACCAGGAACTGCTGCAAAGCTGCCAAACACACCAGCCTCAACTATTTTTTGCCCCCCCACCATGGTGTTGGAGCTCCCAGCTACACCAGCCCGACCTGCAGCTCACCCGCAGGTGCTCCGATCGCTTTTTGAAGCTTCCGAAGGAAAAAAGGCACATATGGGCTAAAAAAAATTCCCAAAAAACTGTGAACCCGCCCAGGGCAGCAAACACAGCTCCAGCCCGGGGTTTTCGCTTCACATCAGTGGTGCAGCCCCAGCACTCGAGCTGCGCCCCACGTTTTGGGGGAGAATCCGTCTTTCTGCCTTCTGTTGCGCAGGAGAACGCGCAGAAAGTTACAACGGGTTTCCCAGCAAAGGGCACGAAACGACGCCTGGCACTGAGCTTCGCCAACGTCTGCGCGGCGGAAAACTCGAGACGCTCGCCCACTTCCTCTCGTGCCACTCTCTGCCAGCGGAAGCACCCACCGTTTAGCACGTTAGGATAAAAACCGGGTGATTAACGGAACAAACCCTGGGAATGCCCCGAGTACCTGGAACTGAACATCCACAGTGCCCGGGCACAACGCAAACCTCCTACACACCACGGCTTTTTTCTTCAAACACACTTCAGCAAGTAGCCTTAGCTTCAAAGCACTGAAAAACGTGGCTTTTTTTTGGGCTTTTGGGTTTGTTTTTTTTTTCCAACTCCTCCACAACTAACCAAGGACCCACTTGGCTCTACGGTGCAGTACGTGAAACGTCGGTTTGTAAAAGGCTAGAAATGAACCGAGGGCACAACTTGACTTTGGCACTTGGCTGGCAGCAGGATGAACTTCAAAAATCCTCCCTCACATACACGTGGTGATATTCCCACTCCTTCCCGGCCCCCCTGTCGTGGGGGTAACAACATTTGTGAGACAGGACACCGCATATCCTCAGGTCAGAGGTGGGAGCCTAAAATTAAAGTCTCCTCTCAAATGTCTGGAGTGTGTTTCACCTATGGAGACATAGGATCATGGAATGGTTTGGGTTGGAAGGGACCTCAAAGATCATCCAGTTCCAACCCCCCTGCCATGGGCAGGGACACCCTCCACCACACCAGGTTGCCCAAAGCCCCATTCGGCCTGGCCTGGAACACTGCCAGGGATGGGGCAGCCACAGCTTCTCTGGGCGACCTGTGCCAGTGCCTCAGCACCCTCAGAGGGAAGAATTTCTTCCTTAGATCCCATCAAAATCTCCCCTCTTCCAGTTTAAAGCCATTGCCCCATGTCCTGTCACTCCACACCTGTGTCCAAAGCCCCTCTCCAGCTTTCCTGTAGCCCCTTTAGGGACTGGGAGGTGCTGGAAGGTCTCCCCGGAGCCTTCTCTTCTCCAGGCTGAACAGCCCCAGCTCTCCCAGTCTGTCTCCATACAGAGGTGCTCCAGCCCTCGGATCATCTCTGTGGCCTCCTCTGGCCCCGCTCCAGGAGCTCCATGTCCTTCTGCTGTTGGGGACCCCAGAGCTGAAAGCAGTATTAAAAAGCAGACAGGAACCCTTAGATCAGCTGTGTCTAACACCAAAACACACCTTCTTAACCTGTTTCTCAGGCTTTGTGATCCTACTGGATCCTATAGGCTCTACCTATAGACATTCCAAACAGCTGTTTGAGAGCACACAAATCCACGGAGCCCAACCTAACGCACGATCGTATTTTTTATTTTGCTTCCTGCTTACCTTGCTCCTTTTTATCTTAACTAGCTGGAATTACCCAGTAATTAATCAGCACGAACCTCCTCCCTCTCCCTGCAGACAATAATCCAAGCAACTTCCGCAAAGAAAGTACAGGCTGGTTCCTCCCTCTGCTTTCTCCCAACCTCCTCCTGGAACACGGACTTCCGAAATTCCTCTGTGAACAACAGACGGCGTGTGCATGCAGCACAAAATATTACTCGTTGTTTTCCTGTGCGTTTCTAGGGTGCAACACTCCAACCACCTCGTGAAGCGAGATAAACACGCTGGAATTGCTTAATTCCAGCTGGAATTAAACCTTTTTTGGAGGGAGGGGAAGTAGAGAGACAGCCACAACCCTGTAACTCACAGCTGCTCCGACAGCGCAGCAAACACCGAGAGGCACACGGGAGCGTTGGCGTTAAATTAAACTTCACAGAGTTTAATTTCACTTTCCACTCTTCCTCCAGGTATTTATCCAGAGAAACCCTGGAGCTGCTGAACCAAGAGAGGACCATGTCCTGCTCCAACCCAGTCATTAACTGGGACCCACAGCTGCTGTGGGCATCTGAGTCTCCCTGATTTCTGTGGGCGTTACGGTGCAGTTTGCAGCTTCTGGCCTCTACAACAAGCAGCCCAACTGCTTTTTCCAGAGGTTTTTCCTGGCACAGAGGCTCAGTGGGTATCAAGGTCAGGAATCTGGCGCTTTGCTTTTCTTTCCTGAAAATACAGAGCACACGTAAACACAGATTGCCACACCAAAACCTTCCTAGGAAAGTCAGCAAAGCCTTCAGCTGTGACTTTGAAATAAAATCCTCTTTTCCATGACAATTCCAGCTGTCGCACGGGGCTCGCTCCGATGGCCACACACAACATAAGCCTCAAACTTTTCGTTTTTCCCCGGGAACACCACGAGTTACACACCAGCACCAACTGAAGCTGCTCCACAAACAGCAAGTTGGCTAGATGTGGCTCCAAAAACCTTCTTGGGACAAGGAGGCGAACAATTCCACCTTCACCAGCAGTCAGCTTACAAACCACACAAACCAATTCCCATTTTTCCTCCAGGATGAGCAGCAGCAGATGCAGCTCACGTGTCCCACAAACCACAGGTTTGCGTTTCCAGTTGCAAACTGTCACTTTTTATCAGAAGTCGCTCTCCCACGGGAGCAACCAGCCCTTCCAAAGGGTCCGGAGCTCCTGGGTGGATGCGGAAAGCACCACCTGCCGACTTCCCAAAACGGAGCGCAGCCCACCCGAGTCCCAAAACCACATACTGCTGTCACCTGCTCCAGCTGCCAACGGCGTGTGACGCACCCCCAGCGTGCCACAAGCCCACGTTTGCCAGCTTTGCCACCAACACTTGGAGAAAACCACCGCACACAGCGCGGAGCTGAGGGCATCACCCCATCCCCGCGCCCACCGCCCGGGCACAGACTGCGGCTCCGCTCCGTTCTCGGCTCTTTGGTGATTTCGGGCGGGATAAGGGCAGGAGCCCAGGGGGGTCTCCGGGCTCACTCCCCCTCACGGGCGCTTGCCAAGGGGTCTGCAGTCCTGGGGCAGTGCTGCTCAGCCCCCTGTCCTGTCCCCCTGCCCCAGGGACCACCCGCTGCAGCACTGAGGCAAAGCTGCCCACCCCGCAGCCCGTCACCCCGAGGGAAGGCGCTGCTTGGCCTCACCCCCCCCCTCACCCCCTACGACCCCCTCACCCCTCCATCACCTCCTCCGACTCCCCTCACCCCTTCCCTCAGCATCTACGACCTCCCTCACCCCTCCCTCACCCCCTACAACCTCCTTCAACCCCCTCCCACCCCCCTTACCTCCTCCCTCACTCTCTACGACCACCCTCGCCCCTTCTTCACCCCCTACAACCACTCTCACCCCCTACGACCCCCCTCACCCCCTCCCTCACCTCCTACGACCCCCCTCACCCCCTCCGACCCCCCTCACCCCCTCCCACCCCCCTTACCTCCTCCCTCAGCCTCTACGACCACCCTCGCCCCTTCTTCACCCCCTACGACCACTCTCACCCCCTCCCTCACCCCCTACGACCTCCCTCACCCCCTAGGACCCCCCCTCATCCCCTCCCTCACCTCCTACGACCCCCCTCACCCCCTCTCTCACCCCCTACGACCACCCTCGCCCCTTCTTCACCCCCCTACGACCCCCCTCACCCCCTCCCTCACCCCCTCCCACCCCCCTTACCTCCTCCTTCACCCCCTACGACCCCCCCCCACCCCCCTCGGCACCCCCCCGCCGCGTACCCGCGAGCCCCCCCGCCGCCGCCGTGGCGGGCTGCCGGAGGGCGGGCGCCAGGCTCCAGCTGAAGAAGGCCGAGAAGCCCATGAGGGCTCCGGCCGCCGCGTAGGCCATGCGGAGCGCCAGCGCCCGGCTCACCGCCATCGCTGCGCCGCGCGCCGCCCCGCCCCGCCCCGCCCCGCCCCGCCCACCGCCAGGGCGCCCCTGGCGGCCGGGGGGACCGAGCGCGGGCGGGGGGGCACGGGGGGCGGGGGGGACGTGGGGGGGTAGGGGGGGTATGGGGACACGAGGGGCGTGGGGGGACACGGGGGAATATGGGGGTATGGGGACACGGGGGGCGTGGGGGGACACGGGGGGATATGGGGGGTATGGGGGCTATGGGGACACGGGGGATGTGGGGACTTGGGGGGACATGGGGACACGGGGAGCGTGGGGGGACACGGGGGGATATGGGGGGTATGGGGGGTATGGGGACACGGGGGGGCGTGAGGAAGTGGGGGGCGTGGGGGGATACGGGGAACATGAGGGGATGTGGGGGGTATGGGGACACAGGGCGTGGGGGGACACGGGGGCATATGGGGCTATGGGGACACGGGGGGTCTGGGGACGTGGGGGGACATGGGGACACGGGGGGCATGGGGGGACATGGGGTTTGGGGGGACATGGGGACATGGGGGGCGTGGGGGGACAGTGGGCATGGGGGGCTGAAGGCACGAGGGGGTGTTGGGACACGGATGGGGACATGGGGGGATATGGGGGACACGGGGGACACGGGACATGGAGGCATGAGGAGGTGGGGACATGGGGGGCACGGGGGCATGGGGACACAGACATGGGGAGTGGGGACATGGGAGACGTGAGGGACACAGGACATGGGAGGGAGGGGTTATGGGGGGACATGGGGGACACGGAGGGACATGGGGGACATGGGGTTAGGTGGGGGGCACAGGAGGCATGAGGACACAGGGACACCGGGAGATGGGGGAGCACGTGGGGTTGGGGACGTTCTCTGTGCCACTTTCACTTCCTCTCGCTGGGAGTTTTCCTTCTTCAGCCAGCACCCTCCCGCTCGGTTGTGGGATTGTGGCTTTGGGGACACTTAATAAAAACTCTTGAATAGTTTTGGGGCTTTTCTGTTCTCTTTTTCTTTTTCTCCTTTTTTTTTTTTTTAACCTTTTTTTTTCCCCATGTTCTGAGCTGCCGACTGGGTTTGGCTGCCTTGAAACCCGGGAGGCACCAACTCGGAACGATGATGGAGGCAAGAACAAGCTTTTTCCACCTATTTCCAATCAATTATTAATTGTGTTTATGCAAGTTCAAGGGCGGCAGGAACAGCGGCTCTGCCCGCAGCCTGGGAATCCATCGCTTGCTCTATTCCAGCTCGTAATGTTTTTTCCTTAATTTTCCGGCTTTAGTCTCTGCCAAGATGATTTTTCCAGGCCTGGGAAGGCGCAGCTTGGCTGCTCTGCCTGCACACAGAGGAGACTCTGCTCTAGATGGCAGCAGCCTCCTTCCCTTTCAGCCTGAGACATCCCTGAAACAACATCTCCCCTTCCCTCCTCCTCTTCACCCAGCCAGGTCTTGAAATCCACCAAGGATGGAGTTTCTCCCCCTGTGAACCTCTCTGATTTCAGCCTCCTGCCATGAACCACCATGGAGAACCTGGCTCCATCTCCTCAATAACCTCCTTGTAGGTGCTCAAGGCTGCTGTTAGGTGTCCTCAAGATTTTTCTGTTCTATAGGTTGAACAAGCCCCATTTCCTCAGCTTCTTCTCATGGAGAACCATGGAATGGTTTGGGTTGGAAGGGACCTTCAAGACCATCCAGTTCCAACCCCCCTGCCATGGGCAGGGACACCTGCCACTACACCAGGTTGCTCCAAGCCTCATCCAACCTGGCCTTGAACACTTCCAGGGATGGGGCAGCCACAGCTTCTCTGGGCAACCTGTGCCAGTGCCTCAGCACCCTCAGAGGGCAGAATTTCTTCCTTAGATCCCATTGAAATCTCCCCTCTTCCAGTTTAAAGCCATTGCCCCTTGTCCTATCACCACGCACCCTTGCAAAAAGTCCCTCTCCAGCTTTCTTCCAACCGTGCTCCATCCTCCAACCATCCTGGTGGCCCTCCATCAAATTCACTTCAGTTCACTGGTGTTTATATCATATTGGTAGACCCAAAACTGGACACAGCATCCAGATGTGATGCAACGAGCAGAAGGGAACAAGTGAGAAGCCATCAGAGACCATGGGGAGGATGTGGAGGACCCTTGTTTTTCAGAGGGCGCGATGATGAGGACAGTCACTGCCTGTCTGTAAAGGCTGACGTTCATCGGGGCTGAGGGATGAAGCTGAGGACTCAGCTCCGGCAGTTCAAGAGCAGGTCATGGGATCTGAGAGCGGAGAAAATGTTTGTGCAGTGTGAGCAACCCATGAAGCCTTATCACATTCTTGGCTGAAGAGTCGGAAAAATTCACGGGGGAGCTCACCCCGCGGGTCTCGCAGGAGAAACGGCGTTTCTCGCACCGCGCCGTGGGATGTTATTCCGTGCACACCTCGTGCCCGAGATGCTGAACGCGCACCGGTCACGGTCGCTGGTGAAAACTGGGATCATCTTGCAGCTCGTTCGGGTTCAGCAGCGCCAAGTCTCAGCCTGACGCATCCTCAAAGGCTCGGTGACATGAACAAAACATCAGGTGTCCTTGGGACGGGTGGTTGCAGAGACCTGCTTGTCCTCGGCGCCTTTGGCTGGGGGAGGAACATGTTAGTGGGTTTTTTTAGCATAAAAGTCCTGAGACCTGCAAAAAAACCTCTTTCCTGATGCCTCCTGCAGCTGTCACAGGAATTCAGAGACCTGAAAGTGGAATAAACGGCGTCAGCAAACACCAGTTGGCTCTTCTGCGTCAAAACAGGTAGAATCAGCTCCACCACCATTCTCTCTGCCCAGACTCTTCTCACACCTACTTTCTGCCAATTGCCCAGCAGAGATTTGGAGATGACTTCGGTAGTGTCATCCCATCTCTGCTGAGTCTGCCCAAACAGCTGGTGCCAAAGACAAAAAGATTTCATGGAATAATTTTTGAGAGGCAGAAAACCTCTCCGAGCTCATCGGCAACAAGAAAGTCCGGTTTTTATCGATGATCGAGGTTCGAATGGATCACGTAGGGAAGATCAGCAAGTCATCCAGAAGGATTTTGGGAGATATAAGAAGACCAACCTCAGAGATGATCAACGTGTCTTTTAAAAGGCTGCGGGAGGGATCTGGAGATCAGGAGCGGGTAGACCTGTCTCCAGGCTGGATGATGGGTTTGAGAGACCTTGGGCTGTTCCCATAGAAAACAAGAGGACATTGACATGGATAGATACCGGGAAAGAGTAAATGCTGCTTTGGAAAAGTGGAATAAAGTGGCCTCATGGACATGATGTACACTGATTTGTAAAGAAATCCATTTGTGCTCCTTCACCTTTGCTGATGGGAAGAAAAACAACTCTCCTGCACTAGTAACTGTCCACCAGACGGGACTCAAGAGCCGGTGGGAGATGGGCTGCCAGGTCTCCCCAAGCACCCAAATCCGTGCCGGTGCATCCCAGCCCTGCGCCAGGCATGGGCGGGCACGAGAAGATGATGGAAAGCTGCTGAGATATGGGGTGGGTTTGGAGGATGGGTCTGTCGAGGAGCTCAGCTCAAGGGTGAAGGTACCAGCTGGATGCAGGATGGGACGCGGGAGCAGAAACACGATGGGCTGTGGCTGCCGCCAACCAAAACTGATGAAGAAGACAGCAACGTGTGCGTCGCTCGGTCGCAGCGGGGTGAGAGCGGCGATGCCAGTCGCGATAGGCACCGGGAGGGGCTGACGTCACCATGGGGAGGCTGTTGCCCTGCGTGTCTGGACCAGCTGACGGTGAGAGAAACGGACACTGCGGGGCATGAGTCACCTCGTCCCGAGGTAAAGATCTCAGCCAGCTCAGGAGAATCGCGCCCAAGAAGCGATTGCACCTTAAATCCCTGCCAGCAGCACGAAGGCGGGTCTGGCAGCTGCTCATGAGCGTGCATCTACAGAGGCTGGTTTGGGGCAGGAATCAGGTTTTTGATCAGTTTGGTGTTACTGTTGAAAGCAGCCCTGAGGAGAAGGACTTGGGGGTGGTGGGTGAGGAGAAGCTCAACATGAGCCAGCACCGTGTGCTGGCAGCCCAGAGAGCCACCCGTGTCCTGGTGCATCCAAAGCAGCGTGGGCAGCAGGGCGAGGGGGGGGTTTCTGCCCCTCTGCTCTGCTCTCCTGAGACCCCCCTGCAGTGCTGCCTTCAGCTCTGGGGTCCCCAACATCAGAAGGACATGGAGCTGCTGGAGCGGGGCCAGAGGAGGCCACAGAGATGATGCAAGGGCTGCAGCACCTCTGCTATGGAGACAGGCTGGGAGAGTTGGGGCTGCTCAGCCTGGAGAAGAGAAGGCTTCAGGGAGACCTTCCAGCACCTTCCATGGGACATCCGCATCTTGGCACACCCCCAACATGAGACATCCCCATCCTGGGACATCTCCATTCTGGGACATCCCCACCTTGGGACATCCCAGCTTTGGGACATCCCCACCCTGAGCAGCCATGGGTGGTCCTGCTCTGAGGGGTGGAAACCTCTGGCAGGCGGAGGCAGATGAGATGGAAACGAGCAAGCGGGGAAAGGAGGAGTAACTGCTCCGGATGCTAATATCAACGTTCCTGTTCGACAGCTCAGAGTTGGCCCGCTTGCATTTCTCAACTTCATGGAGTTTTTTCCCACTTCTTGACCCAAAACGGGCTTCCCGGCTCCTCGGCGCTGCCCACAACAGTGGGCAACCCCAGATGGCATCTGGATTTTGCAGAGATTTGGACCTTGATCCTTTTCTCCAGCACCCGGTGGCCAGGTTACCCAGAGCAGCGTCTTCCTCCTGCTTATTGCTCCTGCCTGGAAAGTCCCAGCAACAGCTGGGAAACAGCCGGATTTACCGGATGAGGGATCAGCCTTCCTCCTCCTCCCTTCACCCTGCGCGCCGTAGGTGGGAGAGCTGGATGGTGCCTGGATCTGGGAACAAAAGGAGGAAAATCGCTGGAGATGGGGGTAGCCTTGTTTGTTTTCAGAGAGCTGGGAACAGGCTGGTGTTTTATCCCGCTCATCTCTTGAGAATTTGTCCTTGAGGCTTTTTTTTTTTTTTTTTCCTCCTTTAAAGAAGCATTTCATAATTGGGAATAACTGGGGAAAATAATCATTTAGACCCCCGTGAATGTTGCAGACTCCAAGGCAAAAGGAAGAAGGAAAAGTGAAGGAAATGGGAAGGTCCCAGCCCTTCCTGGTTCAAGGGAGGAGTTACAAACGCTGCCTTAAAATGGCCTTTTGGGAAAAACTATTGTTTTTCCTTCTCCTCTCATTAATCCCTCCTTAAACCCCCCTCCCACAGCTCCCTCCGGTTCCTCCTGGGCCCCACAGGCTCCCACCCAACTCTGCTCACTGTGAAACCCGCAGGGTCCTCAACGTGCTTGGCTGGAGGTGGGTCTCGGGGACGTGGTCCTTCAGATGGCACCGAGTCATCGCGGCTCCGTGTCTCCCTGTCTCAGCATTTCGGTGTCCTGGTGGTCCGGTGACTCAGTGACTTGGTGTCTCCACGTTTCCGTGTCTCCTCTGTGGATCTAAAGGACTTTGAAAGGCAAAGCCTCTTCATGTGAATATCTCCAGGCTGGTCCATGTCCGTAAATCCCTGCCTGGGACCATCCCCTGCACCGAGACCCGCTGGCACAGCGGTGCTGACATCCACGTGTGATGGACTGGTTTAGGCTTAGGCTTCAGTTTAGGCTTAAATTTAGGATTAGGGTTGGGTTTAGGGCTGGATTTGGATTAGCAAATGCCCCTTTGCCCCCCCGTGCCAGGCACACACAAACCTTCCAGCTCTGCAGATCTGATGCCCGCTGCCACCCGCACCCCCCACCTGCCCTCCCTGGTATCACCCCAGCACCCACCCACCCACAAAACCCAACGCAGCCAAAGGACTTGGTTTCATCCAGCTTTTCCCAAGCGAAATCCGCCTCTTCCAGCCCGACCGTATCACTAATTGTCCCTGATTTAGAGATATCTGGTCTGCGAAGGGAGGTGGAAGCGTCGCTTTCTGCAGGGCTGACGATAAGCCCGGGCTGGATTCACATCTAAAGCGCTTCCAGCTCTTCCGAGACGCAAATCCAGGAATCAGGTTTCAGGAAGAATCAGGAGAAGCAAAAGCGGGTATGGAAATACCGGGCGAACAAGACCCGTCACGCTCCCCAAATGATAATTACAGGAGTATCGAACGCAACCGCCTGGGAAACCCAAATCTTCCTTCCTAAAAGAGCAGCATCGCTTCCACGGCACCAAATTCCTGCTCGGGTTACGATCCCGTCGCTGATCCTAAACCAGCTAATATGGCTTAGGGTTAAGAGAACGACTACGGCCAAAATAATACCCAGAGCTCTTTTATTTTCAACAATAACGCCCCAAAAAAAGGCATGTTTTTGCTTGTGTTAATTCCAGAATCGCTGCTAATTCCGTACCAATTAGGAGATAAAAGGCAGAAGCGGAACTGCTTATTAAATTACAAATCATGCAGACTGAATCCGAGGGTTATTTAACGCCGAGCGTTTCAGTGAGACACTCGCAAAACTGCGTCGGAATAATAATGTCAGTGTGGAAGTAGTATTAATCAAACTAATGAAAATATAAATTAGCAGAGGCTTAGCCAATAAAAAGGAAATATATATAGTTTGAGGAAAAGAAATACATAAAGTAGCTACATTAAGGAATAAACCAACATGCTTAGAGTGCCGTAATTTAGAGCCGTTTTCCCCACAATCGTATTTTCCACGCTGATTTGTTGTCTTGTCCCGCTAAGCCAACGAGATGATAAATATAAAAGATTTCTTCTACAACCATCTGCCAGCAAATACGCTCCTCAGCGACACAAAGAGACCAGCCGTTGGGTGAACTCCGGCCCGTCAGCACAAAGCTGTGTCCGAAGGGTGAGGACGTGGGGTCCTGGCACCCCGTATGTGCCCAGGGACGGCTGGAGGGAGCACGATGGCTCCTGGTCTCATGGATGGCCAAGGCACGGGGCAGGATCGTAGAATCATGGAATGGTTTAGGTTGGAAGGGACCTCAAAGATCACCCAGTTCCAACCCCCCTGCCATGGGCAGGGACACCCTCCACCACACCAGGTTGCCCAAAGCCCCATCCAACCTGGCCTGGAACACTGCCAGGGATGGGGCAGCCACAGCTTCTCTGGGCAACCTGTGCCAGTGCCTCAGCACCCTCAGAGGGAAGAATTTCTTCCTTAGATCCCATCGAAATCTCCCCTCTTCCAGTTTAAAGCCATCGCCCCGTGTCCTGTCACTCCACGCCCGTGTCCAAAGCCCCTCTCCAGCTTTCCTGTAGCCCCTTTAGGTACTGGGAGGTGCTGGAAGGTCTCCCCGGAGCCTTCTCTTCTCCAGGCTGAACAGCCCCAACTCTCCCAGCCTGTCTCCATACAGAGGTGCTCCAGCCCTCGGATCAGCTCCGTGGCCTCCTCTGGCCCCGCTCCAGCAGCTCCATGTCCTTCTGCTGTTGGGGACCCCAGAGCTGAAGGCAGCACTGCAGGGGGGTCTCAGGAGAGCAGAGCAGAGGGGCAGAATCCCCCCCCTCGCCCTGCTGCCCACGCTGCTCTGGGTGCAGCCCAGGACACGGGTGGCTCTCTGGGCTGCCAGCGCACGGTGCCAGCTCATGTTGAGCTTCTCCTCACCCACCACCCCCAAGTCCTTCTCCTCCGTGCTGCTCTCCAGCCGTTCTCCACCCAGCCTGTGCTTGTGCTCGGGATGGCCCCGGCCCACGTGCAGGATGCAGGGATGGAGATGATGTGCAGCACAGCCAAGAAACCCAACCCAAACCCGCCACTCTTTTTCCACCCATCCTTGCACGGCCAACAAACTTGACTGGTCAACCCAAACCCACAGCTGCCACCCGTCAAGGCTGCGTGGCACCCGCTGTCACACGCTCCCCCACCCAAACCCATCACCCCCATCCCGCAAACATTGGAACCCCCAAGAGCTGCCCGCTGTGGCGCCAGGCTGGCACAGCTCCACCGCGTGCCTGGGGATTCCCCCGGGAGCTGCCAGCCGGCGCGGGCACTCGGAGCTGGGTGGGAAAGGCCAGCCCTGGAGCTATAAAGAGAATTAACTCGACATCTCCCGAGCTTTATCCAGCACTGACGTGGTGCCTTTGCTGCTTTTCCCACAGAACGCCGGGGCCGGGCCGCCGCGTCCCGGGAATGCTGCGTTATCCCCAGTTTGATTTACGAAGGAAGCCGAGAGGGTCCTGGGGATGGAGGGGGCTTTAAGTTGGCTTCGTGCTCGCAGGCACAGGGGAAGGGCTGGGAAAACACCCCAGAAAATGCCTGGCAAAGCTTTCGGAGGAGCCCGGAGCTGCCAGCGGACCCCATGGAAGCACCAGATCTCGGTGCGGGCACAGCCTGGGGCTCAGCGGGGACCCCCACCCTCGGCTGTGCCCTGTGCCCGGAGATGGGCAGCCGTGGCTGCGGCGAGCCCCGGGCAGCGACCGCCAGCCTTACCTGTCACCCCGCTCTGATTTACAGCCCCTGGGAAGGGGCTGGGAAGGGTTTCCCAATCCCGCTGCTGGGGTTTATCGGAGAGATGCCGAGCAGGAACGCCGGCCGCGGCTCCCAGACCTCGGGGAGCTTCTCATCTCCCAGGGAACGGGCACGTCTCGCCGGAGACGCGGCTCCGGGCAGCTGCCACCGCGGTCCCTGGGTGATGGGGGGGCGGCGGGTGCACGTCAGGGCAGCCCTGGAATTAGTGATTTGTGTTAACGAACAATGGGGAGGCGGCGGGCGGCAGCGAGCCCTCGGCTCCAGCCTTGCCGGGGGGAAACCGGGAGGTTCCCGCGCCGGGGGCATCGCCGCAGGGAGACGGGAAGGGACAAAGCAATGCTCAATCATTTGTGCCCTGAGCTCCCCAGGAAAATAGGAATCGATTTTATTTTTTGGGGGGCCAAAACATGGGTGCTGACAGCTGTTCTTATGAATTATCCAAGTCCTGAAGCCCGGAGACCAAAGCCTGGAGGGTTTTTTTTAAGGGATGTGCATCGCTCCCGGCCCGTGTCGCCGACGGACTGAGCACCGGTGAGATCCGAGGGATCCGACAACCCTTCGCACGGACGCCGGCACCACCAGTTTTCCCTAGGAATGATATGGGACCAGCAGCTGAACATTCCCCCTCTGCAAAGTCACCGGCTCCAGCAGGTCCCAGCAGCCCAACACGCTCCGCACGGAAGGCGCATTTCCACGGAGCCCGGCCTGCCGGCTCGGCCGGATTAATTATTATTCAAGTGCAGCTACAACGAGCAAGTTAAACACGGCGATAAGGAGTTAGATAAAGCGGAGCTGCTCTGTTTGCATTTTATGGCACGGCAGGAGCTCCGTGCCCGCAGCTTGCCAGGCTCCAGCAGCCGGTGCAGCCTGTTGGAAACACATTCCTGCGGCCGGAGCTGGCGACCCGGCGTGCTGGCTGCGGCACGGCAGCGATCCGCCGGCGTTCCTGCACCAGTGTGCACTGGAGAAGCGCGTGGGTGAAGCAGGAGCCCGGGATGTTGGGTGCTGGGTTTCCTGGGGGCTGGCAGCAGGATGCCACGCTGGCCACAGGTGGCATGGACACCTCTGCTCGGTGACACCCCGGTGCCAAACGTCGCCGGCTCCGGCAGCGGTACATCGTACAGCATCACTGCGTCATGCCCTCCCGCCCCATCCCTAGAGCATCTCACTGGTCCAGCAAACAGCACACTGGGCTGGATGGAAGCGCCGGTTTCCAGAGCTGCCATCCCTTGGGATGCTGGACCGCCCACCGGTGAGTGGTGGGATGCTAACCCCTGATTTCCCAAGGGGTTCAGTCCCCCGGCAGCACCCCCAGCACCCAGTGGCAGTGGGGTCCGTGCGGTGGGTCGCCACCCCGGCTGCCCACGCACCAGCCCGCTTCCTGAGCCGCTCCGCGCTGCTCCCTGCCAGCGCAGCCGCACCGGTCACGACCTTGGGAAGTTTTCTAAATTTCGCCGGGGCTGGGAGCCGTTCCCAGGAATGCAGGGTGGGAGGAAGTGAGGAGATGGTGGCAGAGGGGCTGGGAGAGTGCTTTGGTGAGGGCGGTGGGGGAGCCTTCATCGCTGGGTCTGAACTGGGATGGGATGGGATGGGATGGGATGGGATGGGATGGGATGGGATGGGATGGGATGGGATGGGATGGGATGGGATGGGATGGGATGGGATGGGATGGATGGGGTGTGGTGGGATGGGTGGGGTGCGGTGGGATGAGGTGGGATGGAATGGATTGGGGTGGGATGGGATGGGATAGGATGGATGGGATGGGGTGGGATGGAGTGGGGTGGGATGGAATGGGATTGGAGTGGGATGGGGTGGGATGGGATGGGTGGGATGGGCTGGGGTGGGATGGGTGGTGGAAGCCTCAGCCAAGATGTGGGGAGAAGGAGAGGAGCCGCTCGCAGTGCTCGGTGGGGCCGAGGCAGGTGTCACGTCCTCAACAGGTTGCACTGCATCCGCAGGCAGCTGCTCACGTGGGGCTCCCCGTGGGAAACGCCGCTCCAGGAACCTCCAGCCTTCCTCACCCCTCTTCCTCCTTCTCTTAATTGGCTCTAATTTGCATGGGGGGCACATCTGTGCAAGGCAGGTGTCCCTCGCCCACGTCAGCAGAGACCCAGGACCCTGTCAAAAGTGAGCGGCTCCTCGATGCGCAGAGCATGGAGCAGCCCGGAGCCCTTCCATCAGCCAGGGAACTTTCCAAAGGTTCCGCTCCCTGAGCCAGCGCCGTCCCTCGGCACGACGGTGGGGCCGTACCCTGGCCTGCCACCCCCCACCAGCGATTCCAACCGCAGCACTGGCTCCTGGAGAGCGGGAGCAGCTCCCAGGAATCACTCCCGGCTGGGTTTTGCCAGCCGGCGACAGGAGGTCGCGGGAACCCCGAGCAGCCTTTGCCGGTGCCAAATTCTCCTGCCAGTTTGGGCTGCGGCAGGAGGGGGCTCAGCCGGAGGCGTTTCCGTTCGAATGGGCTGAGGGGCTGCGAGGGGCTGCAAAGCCCCCCGTGGGGACCCCAGTCTCGCTTCGTGTGAAGTTTGCGCGTGTCACACGCTCGATGCCACCCGGAACGGACCGATGGGTGGGAAACGGCGGCTTCGGAGCCCTCCCGGGGCCTCGGTGCAGCACAGGAGGGATGCACAGGTGAGTGGGGGAGATGCAGGTGCAGGCAGATCACACGCAGATGCACGTGCAGATGCACACGCAGGCGGATGCACACACAGATGCACACGCAGGCGGATGCACACGCAGGCGGATGCACACACAGGCGGATGCACACGCAGATGCACACGCAGGCGGATGCACACGCAGGCAGATGCACACACAGATGCACGTGCAGATGCACACGCAGGCGGATGCACACGCAGGCAGATGCACACACAGATGCACGTGCAGATGCACACGCAGACGGATGCACACATGGGCAGATGCACACGCAGATGCACACGCAGGTGGATGCACACGCAGATGCACACACAGACAGATGCACACGCAGATGCACACACAGACAGATGCACACGCAGATGCACACACAGACAGATGCACACGCAGATGGATGCACGCACAGACGGATGCACACACGGGCAGTGGAGGTGCACACACAACCCCAAAGCACAAGCTGGGACTCGAGGCGAGAAGCTCCCGGGGACCAGGTGCTGGCACAGCACTCACAGCTGTATTTCGGGGCAGACCCCAGTGCCACCATCCCAATGTCAACTCCCCTCTACGGTCTGCGCCCGAGCGCGGTGCTCGGGCCAGGGTCGAGAGGGAAAAAGGGGGTTTCCTGGGAAAGGGGAGTATGGTTAATGTTGTAAACAGAGAAAACGCCGTGAGAAGGGCCAGGAGGAGCCTGCACCTCCCGGGCACGGTCTGCACCTGCACCTGCTGTGCCAGGCCGCAAGACAGGGCTGCAGAAGATGCATCTTTTGCAGCAGAATAATCAAATGGGAGCTTTTGCACCCATTTCTACGGCATCCCCAGTCCCCGGCTCATTTCGCCTCCATCCAACCCACCCACGGCCGCTTTGTCCGTGGGGCCTTGGCTGGGAAACTGGATCAGCAGCCCTGCGGGATGGGGAACTGCTGCATTTTCAATGCCACTGGTTGAAGTGTTCTCCAGGCAGCACCCAGCCTCCTGCACTGCCCCATCTCTCCCTGCCTGGCTGGGACCAGTGGCCATACTGGGCTATCAGTGAAAGGGGCTGGGAGTCCTGCGGCGAGATGCTGGGAGGGGTTTGCAGCACGGACAGTCACGCAGCAGCCCCCCTGCTTTGGGCTGGACATCCTGGATGAAAGAACCGGACACGCGAGCGGAGCCCGGGCACAGCGTGAGCGGTGACAGATCTCGGTGGGAGACTCTTCAGCACGTGGGTGGTTGTCGCGGTCCCCGGCTGTGGTGGAACAGCTGCACCAGCGCCCGAAGCCTCAAGGTCTCCAGGAAAATTCCTTCTGTGCCTCCGAGCGCTCGTGGGCGAAGCAGACGGTGGGAGGAAGGATCGCTGCCCCCCATCCCGCACGGCTGCGCGAGGATTTGCCCAAGGCCACGCTGGGAGATCCTCTCTCCCCAGGCCCACGTGGGGTGGCCCCGTGGTGTGACGGCCCTGGGGAGCCCGGCGTCACCCCCAAAGCCCCTGGGGTGCTTGATGAAGGGAGGAAGCAGGAGTGCATCACGGATGCCTGTCCAAACTGCTTGTATCCAGCTGAGATATGCTCGTTGGGGTGGGGGCTTATTTAAATACATACATTTTTAAATCTTTTTTTTTTTTTTAAATTCAAAAAATAGGATTTATTTCAAAAGTAAAAGCTCCTTTTGGCAGAAACCCATTTCTTTTTAGCCAAAAACCCCACTACGAGCAATCCCAGGACTGCCGGGCCACGCTCCAGGTCTGCTCCTCCGCCCTCACTGGTCAGGGGCTCGGGGCCACCTCCCCAGTACAAATTGCCTCCCACTTTCCAGCACCTCTGCGCCTCATTCTACCCCCACCAGGCTGGGCCCTGCAGGACCGGGCAGGACAGGGAGGGTTCCCTGTGGTTCCCCAACCCCTTGGGTCTTCGTGGGATGTGCAGGGGCTCCTGGAGACACTTCAATCCCCAGGGTCTTGTTAGGGTGTTCAGGGGCTTCTAGAGACACCCCTATCCCTGGGATCTTAGTGGGGTGTGCTGGGGCTCCTGGAGACTCCCCAGTTTCTGAGGTCTTGGTGGGGTGGGCAGGGGCTCCTAGAGACACCCTGATTCCCAGGGTCTTGGTGGGGGGCTCAGGGGAAGGGCAAGGGCTTCTAGAGACACCCCAATGCCCGGGGTCTTGGCGGGGTACTCTGGGGTTTCTAGAGACACCCCAGATCCTGGGGTCTTGGTGGGGTGTGCTGGGGCTCCTGGAGACTCCCCAATTCCTGAGTTCTTGTTGGGGTGGGCAGGGGCTTCTAGAGACACCCTCATCCCTGGGGTCTTAGTGGGGTGTGCAGGGGCTCCTAGAGACACCCTGATCCCCAGGGTCTTGGTGGGGGGCTCAGGGGAAGGGCAAGGGCTTCTAGAGACACCCCGATGCCCGGGGTCTTGGTGGGGTGGGCAGGGGCTTCTAGAGACACCCTGATCCCTGGGGTCTTAGTGGGGTGTGCTGGGGCTCCTGGAGACTCCCCAATTCCTGAGTTCTTGGTGGGGTGGGCAGGGGCTCCTGGAGACACCCCAGATCCTGGGGTCTTGCTGGGGGGCTCAGGGGAAGGGCAGGGGCTCCTTGAGATGGTCGGAACAGTTCGGGGGGGGGGGGGGGGGGGCGGGGGGAAATCCCAAAAGGACAGAGGGTCGCGACATCGAGGGCAGACGGATCGTCCCCCCGGGACCTCGGGGAGGGGCTGCGGGCGGGGTGCGCCGAGCCCCGGCCCCGCTCCCGGTCCCAGCCCGCCCGGGGGCGGGGCGCGCCCAGCCCGGCGCGGCGGCGGCGGCAGCAGCGGCGGAGGCGCCGAGCCCGCCCCGTCCCGGCCCGTCCCGTCCCGTCCCGCCCCGGGCAGCCCCGCGGAGCCGCCGTCGCAGCCGTCGCAGCCCCGGGCTGCGGCCGCGATGGCTTCGCCCCGCCGCGCCGCCGCCGCCGCATGAAGGTGCGCGGAGCCGGGGCGGCGGGAGCGGGAGCGGCCGGGGAGGCGGCGCGGCGGGGCCCGGGAGCGCCGGGAGCCCGGAGCCGGCAGAACACACGGCGAGCCGGGCTGGAGCTGGGGGCTGGTGCTGCTCCCCCCTCCCCACCGCTGCAGCCCCCCGGGGGGGCCGGGGTTGACGGTAACCGGCTCTCGGTGCTCCTCAAGAAGATGCACTTGTTCCGGAGCTCCAGCTACGAGATCCGGTTGGAGGGCGAGGGGGGCAGCCTGCCCCGCATCCAGGGCATCCGCTGGGTGAGTGCGGCGGGGCGGGAGGGGGGCGGCCCGGCCGGGGGACCCCCGCCACCACTGAGAGCCCCGGGGGACGGACCGCGAGCCAAGGGTCCCCCTTCGCTGCCGGCTTTCCCCGACCCCCCTCTCAGCATCCCTCCGAGCACCGGGGGTCTGCGCTTGGCCGCAGTCAGGGTTCGCTGAAGCCTCCGCGAGACCCACGCGGGGTCCCCCCCCAAAAGGCTCCTCGACGCCCCCGGCCCCGCTCCCCGAGCTCGGCTTTGCGGAGCGGGTCTGGCCCTTCCCCACTGGTCTGGGCTGGGATCCAGGACCCCAACTCTGCTTCCCCCCCGTGTTTGCTGGCTGCGAGGCCAGGGGTGCAGGGAGCCAGAGGAGGGGTGCAGGGAGCTGGGCAAGGGGTGCAGGGAGCCAGGGGAAGGGTGCAGGGAGCTGGGTGAGGGGTGCAGGGAGCCAGGGGAAGGGTGCAGGGAGCCGGGTGAGGGGTGCAGGGAGCCAGGGGAAGGGTGCAGAGAGCTGGGCGAGGGGTGCAGGGAGCTGGGTGAGGGGTGCAGGGAAGATATTCCCACAGCCACCCGCCCTCATCCCCTTCTCCGGGCAGAGCCGGCAGCCAGGCGTGACGGAGCCGGGTGCCATTGTGCCGCGGCGCGGGCAGCCGGGCAGAGCACCCCAAGCCCCAGCGTGTGAACAGGAAAGAACTTTCCCCGCGGCCCTGCGGCACGCGGGGTTCGAAACGTTCCCTCCCTGCCAGGTCAGGCCGTTTCTGCCGGAGAAACTCGGCTCTTGGCAGCGGGATGGTGCTCGACATCGCGGCCTCCCTCCCCACGGCTGTGCTGGCCCCTGACTGGGAGCTGCTGGGGGTCTCCTGGGGGTCCTCGGGGTGCTAAAGGCTCCCAGTCGCCACTCTTGGCCTCTTGCTGTCCCCCCTGGGCTGGGAGGTGACCCTGGAGCCTGTTCACCTGTCCCGGCTGAGCTTTGGCACCGTCCCCTTCCCACGCTGCGTGATTGACCGGAGAGAAATGTTTTTAAGGAAAAAAATGACATTACTTGAAGGGAACAACCCCCCTTTCAGCATTCCTGTGCAGCGAGCGGCTCCTTCACAAACCAGAAGGAGCCTCTGATTTCCTCTTTTTTTTTTTTTTTTTCCCCTTCTTCCTGATACTTTTTCCTCCCCAGAACTTTTAGGAACTTAATTTCAGGAGGTGTTTGGGTTTTTTTTTTGGAGCTGGGGAAGTCAGGCGAGCAGGATGCTGGAGCATCCCTGTGCTGAACCACTGGACGAGGATAAACCCGACAAAATGTGGCGGTGCGGCGGCACGTGTGGTGCAGCCGGAGCGTCCCCTCCCCGGTTGGCTCCCCCATCCGCGGGGACAACCACCAGCCCTTGGAGCAGAGTCAGATGTGACGTTTGCAGGGAAAGGGGGTGTTTTCCCCACTTTTTGCAGGTATTCCCGTTCCTCAGAGCAGGGACAGGAGGGGCAAACGGCGAGAAAACTGTCCCGCTGCGCCTTGGAGCAGCGATATTGTCCCTTGTCCCCGTCGCCGCACACCTACGGCTCCTGGAATCTCCTCCTCGTGTCCTGACTCTGGCTCATCCCTCCTGGGGACGTGTTTGCCTGATGCCAGCGCCGGAAAAATCCCTCCCAGCTTTGCTCCTGGGTTCTCGTTCCCCGGCATCAGCGGGATATCACAGCCCGGCGTCCCCAAGCAGCTCCATCCTTCACCCTTCCCAGAGGACAAGGACCATCGCGCCGGCTCTCGCCGCGGCCCTGGAGAGGACAGAGGGGACAGAGCGGGTCCCCCGACCCCCACCCCGTTCCCCACAGCGGCTCCCGGGGGGCCAGCGAGCCCCTGGCCGGCTGCCGTGCCCTTTGAGGCTGCGGAAGGGCGAGGACTTTCTCCGGAGCCGTAAAGCCTGAAATAACTCCTGTTGTTTTCCTCGGGATCCCAAACAAAAGCAGCGCGTGAGCGCGGAACGGGAACGGGAACGGTCGCTGCTGGCCTTGGCCGCCCGCCCGCCGCTGCCGGATTTCTGGAGCCGGGCAGGATCTCAGCGCCCGCGCGTCCCGCGAGCAGGAAGGTGGGAAGAGGCGACTCCTTAGGAAGCTGTTGGGAGACGGCGGCCGCGATGCTGCGACAATGGGGCGGGGGGTGAGGGTGGGGAGGGCGTCCGGTGGGTCCAGACCCGGGCGCTGGGGGAGCAGGGATGCTGCAGGAAGGAGTTTTTGGGGCCAGGCATGTGGTTCGGAGTGGGTCTGGCGATGAGAAAAACCCCAGGAGGGAGAAATGGCCCCGAGCGCTCCTCCTTGGACCGGAGGTTTGCGAATCTCCTCCGGCATCCTCGTGAGCGCGGCTCGGAGCGGGGCCGGGGCACATCCTGGCTCCCTCCCCAGGGACACACCTCACTTATGGGGTGACAGCAAAGGCTGTTTGGGGACGGAGCAGCTTTCGCCGCCCCCGAGCGGGGTGACGCGGACCCCCCGTGTCCCACGGGAGGGACCGGCGCGCTCCGGCCGCTGCCCGGCTCCTGTTTGCAAACATTTGCTCTGCAATTGCCGGCGCGTTTCCTGCTCCACGGGGCGGTCACGAGGCTCAGGAAAGTTTGCGGAGTGAGTAAGTCACCGTGTCCCCGGCTCGGCGGCGGCGTGGCAGCATCCCCGGGGACCTGCTGCCTTCACGGAGCCGCTCGTTTCCCCAAATCTCTCCCAAGCCGGTTGCAAACTGCTTTGGGGCAGGTTGGTGGCTTGAGCCATCCGGGGTGTCCGGAGGAGGATGGGGAAGCCTTGAGGGTGTGGAAAGGGCTGGAAGGAAGGAGAGAGCAGCCTGAGGCAGGCAGGGTGTGAGGGTCCAGGACAGAGCACCCATCTGAGCACCCGTTGGGTGTCTACCTCCATCACCCTCCTGCCTGGCCCAGGAGGTGCCTCTTTGGTTTCCCCTGGGCTCCTGGTAGGTGCCTTCATCCTTGAATTCATTTGCAAAGAAGCCTTCTGCACCTAATTACTCCTGCCCTTGGCTTCCTTAATTGAGGCTTTCTTCCTGCTGCCCTTTTTGCTGGAGTTGCTCAGACCTTCTCAACCAGCCCAGAACCAGCAGATCCGAGGAGGACCTGGCGAAAAAGAATCATGTTTTGGGTGCCCACCACCTCCACCGCCAGCCCGGGGTGCCGCAGACCCCTTACAGCCAGAAATAAAGGGAGGGGGACCAAAAAACCATCCCCTTCGAGGTGACCCTGCGGCAGGAGAAGACACCCCAAGGCAGGAGCGGGGTTAATGCTCGAAGTGCTTTAACCGCCTCGGCCGGGCAGCGCGTGGAGAACAGGTCTGACGGGTGCTGGGTGCTCTTGGCTTCCCCCAGCCCGGGCTTTCTGCAGCACACGCAGCCAAGATGGAAAGTTGTTTGTTCAGGAGCCCTCGTCCCTCCGGGCAGCACCCAACTGGGAGCTCGGCCACCTCCGCACTGGGACCGGGGCTGCGGCTGGGTTGGCACCCGCTCCTCCCTCCCGTGCTCTGCTTTTCCCTGGAGCATCCCCTCCCCGAGGTGGGGGGGAAAATGGGGAGAAAAATAAGCACAAGGAGTTAAAAAGCACCTGCTGGTGGGGGATATCCAGAGGGGCGAGTGGGTTTGGAGAAGCTGAGGACTCACGCGTGGCCCAGCAGGGATCGGCGTCGCTCCCGGCGGAGCTGAGCTCCATCCATCCCGGGTTGTGCCGTGGTGGTTGGCAGCTGGGAGCGCCGGTGGGAACCCAGTGGGAACCCAGTGGGAACCCAGTGGGAACCCGTGGCTCAGACCACAGTGTGTGCTGCTGCTGGAGATGGTCCCCAGTGATTCCCAATGGCATCATGACATCACTCCGGGAGGGGGAAAGGGGAAACGCTGTTTTAGGGTCGGTCAACAGCGACGACATTGAAGAGCTCGGGCTCCTGCTTGAGCTTGGAGCCTCCAGCCACGAAAGAGGGACATTTGGGCTCATTTTTGTCAAATATACCTTGTTTCAGGCCTCTCCGTTAAATTTTACCCCGTGCCCAGCACATGCTCGGTGACTTTCTGCCTCGCTGATCCATCATTCCCAGCATCTCCCTTAAAATCCTTTGGAAAACCAGCTTCACGTTCCCCAGCTGGTCGGTACCGGGGGCAGCGTGAGGTTACGCGCCCCCCGTCGCGATGCGGCTCCTTCGCCGTGGTCCTCTGGGTGCTGGAGACCTCGTGGGACATCCCGGTGCTTCCTTACAGCTGGTTTTTCAGGATTTATTGCCAAAAATTCTGGCCCTGCTGGGATTTGAGACCCGTCCCCTGACATGGCACCTGTGGGGAAGGGTTTGAGCCGGGGGGGTCCGCACGGCTCCCGGCTACCCCCGTCCTCTGCGAGAGCTCCTGCTCCCCATCCTCTGGGTGTCCTCTGGATCTCCAAGACTTTTTTGGGCTGTTCCCAAACCTGCCAGAATTTGGGATCTTTTCCATCCTCTTTATTTGTACCCGACTGCAAAGCTGGAGGAAACCCCCCCCTGGGCATTGGGCACTTGCCCCTCCCCTGGGGCTACGCCAGCTTCCCGGGGTCTTTCCGAAGTCCTTCTCCTCCGGTGACAACCTCCACGTCTCGGATGCGATGCCTTTAATCCCTGTTTGCAAAGATTTGTGCTTTTAACTTCCTCCTTTTATCTCCCAGCTCCCTGGTTGGAATGTGTTTCCGTGGCCGTGGTGGTGGGGGGGCTCGTTTTGGGGGATCAGATCCTCACCGCGCACGGGGGGACGGGGCAGAGTGGGTGGGTGGGTGCTGGGGGGATGAGGGGTGCTCGTCTCCTCGCCTGGTGCAGAGTGGATGGGGTCAAACTGTGCCTTGAGGGAGGCAGGACCCCCCTGGGGGGTGTAGAGTGTGCCCCCCCATGCCACCAACCCCCTTCTTTTTGGTTTTCCAGACCCCGCTTTTGGACTCTGACTCCACCTTGGAATATGGGCACAGCCTTACCCAGGTGGGTGGGCCGGGAGGACCCTCAAGGACATGAGTTTGGGGAGGGGGGAGATGGACAAAGGTGGCTTGAAGGCTGGGGGGGTGGGGGGCCGCAGCACTCCCGTGCCCTGGGGTCCTCGCCTTGGCGCTGGGCTGCTCGCACCCATGGGCTCAGCTCTTCCTGGGGGTGGGTGATGGAGATCCTGGGGTGGGCGTACTGGTGGGTCCCACGTGGTGCTGGAGGCACAGTTGACCATGGGAGGTGTCAGCTCGGTTGGGGTCCATGCCTGGCCCCCCCCGTGCCCTCCCCACTTCTCTTACAAGCTCTGAAACCCCCCTTCCACCCCCAGGCATCCTCGGAGAAGATCTGGCGAGCCGGGAAGCTCCTCTTCCTCCACCTCACCAGCACCCGCCCCGGTCTCATCCGGGACCACAAGCATCACCTGCGGCACCACAGGTGGGACACGCGGCACCGCGGCCATGCCAGGGGGCACCGCGGGCTGCCCGCAGCCCCGAGGACGACAGGACTTCTCCTGCTTGTCCCAGGCAGGGCTTCACCGGGGGGACTGGGGGCCACAGCCCTGTTTTGGGGACGGTTCCCATGTCCTCCCCCCTTGCAGGCAGTGCTGCTCCGGCAGGGAACTGGTGGACTGGCTGCTGGGCACCGGCCTCGCCGTCCAGAGCCGCGGGCAGGCTGTTGGCATCTGCCAGGTGCTGGTGGACGGAGGCGTCCTGACCCACGGTGAGGGTGGGCGGTGGCAGCCCCCTGTGTGCTGGCGTCTCCTGTGGGTGCTCCTGGCACCCTGTGGGCACACGGCCGAGCTCACCCGCGCTCTGCCCCCGTCCCCGCAGTGAAGCAGGAGTGGCATTTCCAGGACAAGGACACCCAGTTTTACCGCTTTGCCGAGCTGGAGCTGAGCCCCGAGCCCAGCACCGGGATGCGGGATGCGGAGGAGCTGCTGGAAGCACTGGCTTTCCTGGCACAGCTGGGGCCGGACGCGCTGCTCACCATGGCCCTGCGCAAACCGTGAGTGCCCCGGAGCTTCCCAGGGGCTGCGGGGGGGACAGAGGGGCTCGTTTCGACTGTGGGGGTCTGGGGTGCCCACTGGGCTGCTGGGGTGGGTGACCTGAGCATCTCTTCCATGGTCATCAGATCCTGGGGAGAACGGGGCTGCCCGGGCAGGGGGTTGTGCCTGGAGAGGGTGGGTCTGCATGGCAGGACCTGGTGGGGAGAGGGGACAGGGATGGCTGCTCACCCCCTGTGCCCCCCCCAGGCCTGCCCAGCGCACGGAGGACGAGCTGGAGCTCATATTCGAGGAGCTGCTCCACATCAAAGCCGTGGCTCATCTCTCCAACTCGGTGAGCACCGCTGTGCCGTGCTTCCCCCGCGGCGGCTGTACCCCCCCCAGCCCCAAAACCGCTCCCGGTGCCCAAATCCTCCCACATCCTATCGCTTCCCAGCCCTCTCTGAGCATCCCCGGACCCCCTTCCCGCCCCGTCCCACGCGTGTCCCCTCCTCGCGCCGCCCCGGGCCGGGGTGACGGTGGTGGCGGGTGCCTCTCGCCGCAGGTGAAGCGGGAGCTGGCATCCGTGCTGATGTTCGAGTCGCACCAGAGAGCGGGCACCGTGCGTGAGTACCGCATCCCCCGAGAGCCGAGCGGGGTGCCCGTACCCCCGGGAAAGGGTGCCCGGGTGGGGGAGGACGGTAGGAGCATGGGAATAGGTCCTCCTGCTGCATCTCGGTGGACCAGGGATGGAGGGGACCACGTTTGCCCGGGGTCTTGGGATGGAGTGGCCGAACAGGGATGCTTGGGGGGTTTTGGGGGTCCCCCTCTTCCGTTCCTGGATGCCGCCGTTCCGCCTGCAGTGTTCAGCCAAGGAGATAAAGGCACGTCGTGGTACATCCTCTGGAAGGGCTCGGTGAACGTGGTCACCCACGGCAAGGTGGGCACGTCCCCCGTCTCCGGACACCCTGCGTTGCCATCCTGCAGCGGGGACAAGGTCTCCCACCCCGTCCCTCATCCTCTGTCCCCGTCCCCACCCCAGGGCTTGGTGGCCACCCTGCACGAGGGGGACGACTTCGGGCAGCTGGCGCTGGTCAACGACGCGCCCCGGGCGGCCACCATCCTTCTGCGGGAGGACAACTGCCACTTCCTCCGCGTGGACAAGCAGGACTTCAACCGCATCCTCAAGGTGGGCACGGGGGGGACTCACGGGGGTGCTGGGTCTGAGTCGGGGCACCCCAGGGCACCCTCTGTGGTGCCAATATGGGGTTTTGGAGTGCGGCCACCAGAATCCGAGCTGGGCTGAGGGCTGGTTTCTCTCCCCAGGACGTGGAAGCCAACACCATGCGCCTGAAGGAGCACGGGAAGGTGGTGCTGGTCCTGCAGAAGAACCTGCAGGGTGGCAGCAGCCAGCCAGCCGCGGCACGCAGCAGCCGGTGACAGCAAACCGCCCCGCTCCCTCCTCGCCCGGTCCCTCTGCCACCCTCGGGCTTCCCACGGGGGAATTTGCTGGGAGGGCTACGTCCCTGGAGGGGGATTGGGAGTGCCAGGCCACGTCAAGTGGCCCAGTGTGGTGGCCCAGTGGCCCACAGCCGGGTGCCACGTCCTTCCCTGATGTGCCCCGTGCTCTGCCCACCAGGTATTCGGTGATGGCCGGGACGCCGGAGAAGATCCTGGAGCATCTGCTGGAGTTCATGAGGCTGGAGGCCACCCTCTACGACCCCGTGGGTAGGTGGGGGGGTTCACTTCTTGACCCCAGACCCACCTGAGATGAGCAGGAGGACCTGCACCGAGTGGGGCTGCCGAATTCCTGCTGTTCAACCCCAAAAGCTGCTCCTCTCACCCAAAAATCCCCCGGTGGGGCTGGGAGAAAGAGGCAGCCCCAGGGCTGGGAGCATCTCTCCCTCATCCCCCCACCTCCCTCTGCTGGGGAGAGGAGCGGAGCTGGGCGAGATGGGAACCAGGAGATGTCCCCAGCGGGTAAAAAATGGGAACTGCAGAGCCAGCGTCATCGCGGCTGCTTCGGGGTTAACTCCAGCCGAGCGCCGCGGGTTTTGTAGGATCACGGAATGGTTTGGGTTGGAAGGGACCTTCAAGACCATCTCATGCCAACAACCCTTTAATTTTCTTTCACCCCTCAAAACCTCCACCCTCCAGCCCTTTCTGCAGTGCTTTAAGAGCAAAAAGTGACCCGAAACCACCATGGGGGGGTAGAACATGGGCCAACCCCACGCAGGACACGGGTGACCCTTTCCTGGCCGTGACCAGCGTGGCCTGGGGTGACGGGTGGGTGACGGGTGGGTGATGGGTGGGTGATGGGTGGGTGACGGGTGGCCAATGGGCGCTCGGTCTCTTGCAGATACGCTGCTGGGGGATTTCCTGCTCACTTACACCGTCTTCATGCCGACCTCGCAGCTCTGCAGGGCTCTGCTGCACCAGTATCCTTCTGCAGCTGGATTCGGGGAGGGGGACACTGGGCTCCATCCTGCACCACCCACCCCCTGCCCCGGACCTGCCACCCCGGTGGGACCTGGGTGGGGTGGGGTTGGCCAGGGAAGCCCCAAATCCCCCCGACTCTTGTGCCCATCCCCATCTCCTGGGTACACAGGGATGGGGGGGGTCTCATCCCAGCTCCCGTCGCCCTTGACTGGTACCAGTTTCCGCGCGGAGCTGCCGGAGGGTTCGGAGCAGGAAAAGGCCACCTACTCCCTGCACAAGCGCCGGAAGATCCTGCGGCTGGTGAGCCAGTGGGTGCTGCTCTACGGGCGGGTGCTGCAGGGCGACCGCAGCACCACGGCACTGCTGCAGGTACCGGGAGCCGGTGGTGGATGGGTGGGTGGGTGGGTGGGTGGGTGGGGGATGTCCCCGGAGGGGTCCGGCTCTGACCACCCCATCCTGACCCACCGGGCACCTTCCTCCCGCAGAACCTGGCAGACCTGGTGAGCCAGGACCCCCGTCTGGGCGGGCTGGTCCAGGAGCCGGCGCAGGATCGCCGGCGGCCACGGACGTGAGTGCTGCGGGGAAGGAAGGGGGGGGGTGGCAGGTCCTGGCTCTGTCCCCCAGCGCCACTGCTGACCCCCGTGTCCCTGTCGCCACGACGTGGGGTTTTCACAGCCGCAGGGTGGCAGACACCGCCAGGACACCCCGGTGGGGTGGGGGGGCTCGGGGGGGGATCTTGGTGGTGGCCTGGGATGCCGGGGGCTGCAGGACCCAGTTCTGTGTCCGGTGTGGACACGGGGCTCTGACATTGCCTTTATCCCCACTCCGCAGGCTGGAGAACGGAGATGGCAGCGTTTCTCCCCAGCCCAAGGTAGAGGTGGCCCTGGGGGGGTGCCAGGGTGGGGTGAGTGGAGAGTTTGGGTCACCTCTGCCTTCTGGGGACTCCCCTGGCAGAGGGGTGGCTGGTGGGGATGGCATCCTCCCTGTTCCTTTCCACCTCTGGCGCAGGCTCGGAGCTCGGCGAGCTGGCTGGCGAGTCAGGAGGAGGCGGATTTCAGCACCAGCTGTGCCCTGAGAGCCCAGGACAAAGGTACTGCCCGCTCGGTGGGGACTGTCCCCTCCCCGGTGGCTGGGACACCAAAGCCATTTCATAGGATCATGGAATGGTTTGGGTTGGAAGGGACCTTCAAGACCATCCAGTCCCAACCCCCCTGCCATGGGCAGGGACACCCTCCACCACAACAGGTTGCTCCAAGCCCCATCCAGCCTGGCCTGGAACACTTCCAGGGATGGGGCAGCCACAGCTTCTCTGGGCAACCTGTGCCAGTGCCTCAGCACCCTCAGAGGGAAGAATTTCTTCCTTAGATCCCATCGAAATCTCCCCTCTTCCAGTTTAAAGCCATCACCCCGTGTCCTGTCACTCCACACCCGTGTCCAAAGCCCCTCTCCAGCTTTCCTGTAGCCCCTTTAGGCACTGGGAGGTGCTGGAAGGTGTCCCTGGAGCCTTCTCTTCTCCAGGCTGAACAGCCCCAACTCTCCCAGTCTGTCTCCATAGGCTTTCGTGTCCCCCCCTCCCTGTAGTGCCCTACGAGATCTACAGACCAGACCACTCGTGCCTGATCACGGTGCTGCCCGTCAACACGTCGGTGCGGGACGTGCTGCGGTCCCTCGCCCCGCGGCTCGGCCGGGACGGGGACCACGTCTTGGTGAAGGTGAATTCGGCTGGAGGTGAGCGGGTGCTCCCGGGGGTGCCACTGTGCCGTGGTGGCGGTTGCTCTGTGCCCAGCCAGGATCAGGCCCCTTCTCTGTCCTGGCACCGACCATCCCCTCTGTCTCCTGCAGAAAAAATGGGGCTGCAGCCGGACGCCGTGGGGGTGTTCACGGCGCTGGGGCTCAACGAGAGGCTCTTCGCCGTCAGCGTGGAGGAGCTGGGCAGCCTGGTGAGCACAGGGAGGGGGGTCTCGGTGATGGGCAGCATCCCGAGAGGGATTCGGGGCTGCGGTGCCTCCGTAGCAGCTCAGGTCGGGGGTATCCATCCCTCCCTGCCCGTCTCCCCCGGCGCCTAACGGAGGGGTGGGGGGTCCTCTCTCCTGTGCGCAGACCCCCCACCCAGAGCAGCTGGGCCCCCACGTCGGCTCCTCAGAGACCCTGGACCTCATCAGCTCCAAGGACCTGGCCAGCCACCTCACCGACTATGACTGGAACCTCTTCAAGAGCATCCACGAGGTGAGACCAGTACCTGGACCGGGGTGGCGGACACCCCCAGGGGTGACTTTTGGGTTCCCCCCCTCTCAGCCACCCGCCTTGGGCTTTGCAGGTCGAGATGATCCACTACATCATGGGGCCGCAGAAGTTCCACGACGTGACCACGGCCAACTTGGAGCGGGTCATGCGCCGTTTCAACGAGCTGCAGTACTGGGTGGCCACGGAGCTGTGCCTGTGCCCTGAGGTGGGCCGCCGAGCCCGGCTCCTCCGCAAGTTCATCAAGCTGGCCGCCCAGTGAGTCCCGCGTTCCCTGTGTCCCCGTCCCACGGGGACGGAGCCAGTGGTGCCTTCCCAGCCTCACCCCATCCTCACCCGCAGCCTCAAGGAGCAGAAGAACCTCAATTCCTTCTTTGCGGTGATGTTCGGGGTGAGCAACACGGCCGTCAGCCGCCTGGCCAAGACCTGGCAGGTAACCGACCACCTTCAGGCTGCTCCGACCCACCAAGGACCCCCCGAGGTCTGGGGTGATGGATCAGGGGGGTGCTGAGCTGGTCCACCCTGGAGGTCCCCCCGAGGTCTGGGGTGATGGATCTGGGGGGTGCTGAGCTGGTCCACCCTGGAGGTCCCCCCGAGGTCTGGGTGATGGGTCGGGGAGGGGCTGGGGTAGTCCACCCTGGAGGTCCCTCCAAGGTCTGCAGGGATGGGTCTGGGTCCCTTGGCTCAAGGGGTGCTGGGTGGTGATGGGTCTGGGGGTGCTGGGCTGGTCCACCCTGGAGGTCCCCCCTAGGTCTGGGTGATGGGTCGGGGGGGGCTGGGCTGGTCCACTCTGGAGGTCCCCCCGAGGTCTGGGGTGATGGATCTGGGGGCTGCTGAGCTGGTCCACCCTGGAGGTCCCTCCAAGGTCTGGGTGATGGGTCAGGGGGGGCTGGGGTAGTCCACCCTGGAGGTCCCTCCAAGGTCTGCAGGGATGGGTCTGGGTCCCTTGGCTCAAGGGGTGCTGGGCGGTGATGGGTCTTGGGGTGCTGGGCTGGTCCACCCTGGAGGTCCCCCCTAGGTCTGGGTGATGGGTCGGGGGGGGCTGGGGTGGTCCACCCTGGAGGTCCCTCCAAGGTCTGCAGGGATGGGTCTGGGGCCCCTGGCTCAAGGGGTGATGGGTCTGGGGGTGCTGGGCTGGTCCACCCTGGAGGTCCCCCCGAGGTCTGGGGTGATGGGTCCGGGGGGGGCTGGGCTGGTCCACCCTGGAGGTCCCCCCGAGGTCTAGGGTGATGGGTCCGGGGGGGGCTGGGCTGGTCCACCCTGGAGGTCCCCCCGAGCTCTGCAGGGATGGGTCTGGGTCCCCCGGCTCAAGGAGGTGATGGGTCTGGGGGTGCTGGGCTGGTACGCCCTGCAGTGGGGTTGAGTGGGGAGCAGGAGGTGCTGGGGGAGCCGGTGGGTCTCTGGGGGTGCCGGTACCGGTGACCCCTCTCTCTCTGCAGCGGCTGCCCCATAAGATCCGGAAGCTGCACTCGGCGCTGGAGCGGATGCTGGTGAGCGGATGCAGCCCCTTCCCACCCCATCCCTCCCCTTCCCGGCAGGATTTGTCCCTGATTCCCAAGGGGTGCAGTGTCACGGGGGGCTGCGGAGGTGCTGCCCCCGCCACCACCTCTCTCCCCTGCCCCTGTGGCCGCCGCAGCCGGGGCTGTGCCCCCCGCCCGCCCCGCGCTGACATCCCGCTCCGTTCCCAGGACCCGTCGTGGAACCACAGGGTCTATCGCCTGGCTGTCGCCAAGCTGAGCCCCCCCATCATCCCCTTCGTCCCCCTCCTCCTCAAAGGTGGGTGCCTCGGCGGGGTCTTTGCTGGGGTAGACGGGTTGGCCTGGGGGTGCCGGGGACCCCTTTGGACACATCCAGCCCTCCCCAGGGACCAGGGAGTGGGATCTGATCCCTAAATCCACATCTCCCCCCCCCCCAGACATGACCTTCATCCACGAGGGCAACCGCACGTTGGCTGAGAACCTCATCAACTTCGAGAAGATGGTGAGTGGGGTGGGCTGGCTCCCCACGGACCCCCGCCTCGGGGGACCCTGCCAGCCCCCCCCATCCCCTTGGGATGCGGATCATCCCCATGGCATCGGCACAGCCCCCCCCCGTGCCCTGACCACCGGGACCTCTGGTAGTCCCCTAACAGTGATGGGGGGCACAGGGTGACCGTGGTGGCCGCTGAAGCCAGGGGGGCTGTGTTTTACCAGCGGGGGGGCAAAGTGGGGGCCAGGGGCCAGCGAGTGACCCCTGTGCGTTGCCCACAGCACATGATGGCAAAGACCGTGCGTGTCCTGCAGCGCTGCCGGGGCCACGCGCACGGTGAGTGCCCTGGGGTGGGCTGGGGGGCAAAGGATGGGGCTGGGGGGCCATCTCAGCTCCCAGCTGAGCTCCCACTCTCTCTCCGTACCCAGCTCCGCTCTCCCCGCTGCGAAATCGCTCCCCGCACCGGCCGGAGGACCCCAAAGCCCTCAGGATCTCCACGTGTACGTCTGGAGCCCGTCCAGCCCCCCTGCACTGGGTGACCCCCCCACCACCAGCCCTCGGAGTGTGCACCCACTGTCCTTGGTGGGGAGGGGTCCTGTGGGCACGTCGTGAGGGCGTCAGGGTCTGGGCGCTGTCAGTGCCATGGGGTACCCGGGGATGGAGGCTGAGCGGGATCGCTTCCTGCTGGCTGGAGGCACCAGCAGCAGCTCCTCGTGCCAGAGGGGTCATGGAGTGATTCCAGCGTGTCCGAGGTGCTGGGGCTCTTGGCCAGGAGGCTGAGCTGTCACTTGGCCTCATGGGGCAAGTCCATCCCTGTCTGTCCCGGCGCCTTCAGCTCCCATGGGTTCCCAGAGGGGATCGTGAGTTGAGGGAGGAGTGATGGAGGGGGGTCCCTGAGCCCAGGAGAGGTGATGGGATCCATGAGCTGAGGGGGATCCATGAGCCAAGGGAGAGGTGATGGAGGGGGATCTGTGAGTCGAGGGAGAGGTGATGGAGGGGGGTCTATGGACCAAGGGGCATCCATGAGCCAAGGAGAGGTGATAGAAGGGGGATCTATGAGCCAAGGGGGATCCACGAGCCAAGGGAGAGGTGATGGGATCCATGAGCTGAGGGGTTTCCGAGAGCCAAGGGAGAGGTGATGGAGGGGGGTCCATGAGCCAAGGGGGATCCATGAGCCCCGGAGAGGTGATGGACGGGGGGTCCATGAGCCAAGGGGGATCCATGAGCCCGGAGAGGTGATGGATGGGGGGTCCATGAGCCAAGGGGGATCCATGAGCCCCGGAGAGGTGATGGAGGGGAGTCCATGATCCAAGGGGAATCCATGAGCCCCGGAGAGGTGATGGAGGAGGGTCCATGAGCCCCAGAGAGGTGATGGAGGGGATCCAAGGGCCAAGCCAGCAGCGGTGGAAGCGGATCAGCGCCAGGCGAGAGGCGGTGAAGGGGGATCCATGAGATGAGCCAGCGGTGACGGAGAGGGCTGGCGAGCCAAGCCGGAGGCGATGGAGGGGGATGGGTGAGCCCGGCCAGAGGCAGGAACCCGGCCCTGATCTCGGCTCTCCCCGGCAGGCTCGGAGCAGTCCCTGAGCGTGCGGAGCCCCGTCTCCACCTGGGCTTACCTGCAGCACCTCAAGGCCATCGACAGCCAGAAGGAACTGCTCCGGCTCTCCCACGACCTGGAATCCTGACGGAGCCACAGGGATGGAGGGAGCCCGGAGCAGGGACACGGCAGCCTGTGCTCACCGGGCACGGGGCTGCGCCGGAGCCGGCTGCAGGCAGCCTCCGCTCGGCCGTGCCGTTGGCTGCGGGTGCCGGATCCGGCGCCGCGGGGCAGCCGGGAGCCCGCGTGGGCTGCGGGCGGGCGGGGGCCGCGGACGGCGGAGCGAGCAATAGAGGTATTTTTGTACGCAAGGATGCGCTCGCCTTTCTTCTTCTGGATCTGCTCCCTGCGCCGGGGGAAGGAGCCCTGGCTGCTCCCCCCCCGCACCCATGCTGCCCGCCTTGCAAGATGCCGCTTCCCTCTGGAAGGGCTCGAGCCGGAGCATCCCGAAGAGCAGGGAGCACCGCGGCTCTTCAGACACCCAGGCTGAGCTCAGGGTCTGGCTCCTGCTGCCAAACCTTGGGCTAACCACAGCCTTCTCCGTGCCTCAGTTTCCCCACGTGGATGGAGGAAGGATTATCTGCGGCGAGCTGTGGCATGCAGGTGGGACAGCATCCCTTGCGGAAGGAAGCCGCAGTGGCCTCGCGGTGGGGATGGTGACCTGCTCCGGCGGTTCCCAACCCACCACCAGTTGCTGCTGGGATTTAGGGGAAATGCCTTCGAAGGACCCCTGCAGTTAGGGCCCCCATCCTTCCCCCCGGAGCATCTCCGCAGGGCCATCCCAGCGCTCTGAGCAGACTGGGATGAAGCTCCAGGGTTCAGAGGCCGTCACAGCCCCTAAAAGCTCCCCAGTTTGCTGGGCTGCAGGGCCCGGGCACTGCAGGGTTAATTGCTACATTAATTACTCTTTTCAATCTCCCAGTGCAAATGGGTGGGTTACTTGAAATAAAAGTTCCCATCACACCTAAACAGTGTTCCAGGCGATGCAGCCGCCTACGAGGCGGGATGTGGGTTCTGGGCAGCACCAGGACCCCCAGGTCCATCCCCCCGGTGCAGACCTTGGCTTTGTGCTTCCCGGTCCGGCCGGAACGCCGTGCTCCATGGGGACCGGGTTTCTAACCCCAGCCCTGTGCGTGATCTCTGTGCACCCGGGTGAGCCAGGGCAAAGCAAAGTGGTGATGGTGGTTCCCTGGCATCTGGACCCAAACCGAGCAGCCCACACCTCCTGCCGTCGGTTTTCCCAGGATATTTGCCCTCGAGATCCAAAAGAGCCTTGAAATGAAAGAGTTCCTGTGTGGGGAAGGAAGGGTTAAATCAGAGTTGTATGTTTTCCAGATGTTTCTAGGTCTGCAGATGAGCTCCAGGTTGGCTGGCCAGGTCCATGGATGCGTCTCGGGGCTTTTCCTTCCTTGGACACGGACGGGATGCTGGCCCGGTCAGCTGGCTTGGCTGGAGAAATCTCCACTCGAGTGGAAAAGTTGACCCTGGTCTGATTTTTCCAGTGCAGGCGGTGAGGAACATCCCATTGGGGATGTATCCTCCACAAGCCGTGTCTTCTCCTGGAGCATGAGCGTGAAGGTCCAGCCCCACCAGCAATTCCCATGGAGCTGCAGAAGCCCCATGATATCCCTGGAGAAATGTTCTGGAAAAGGGCAATGAGTCCAGGGGGATGCGGAGAGAGGATGGCAGGAGGGGACAGGGATGAAGCTGTGGCTGCCCCATCCCTGGCAGTGTTCCAGGCCAGGCTGGATGGGGCTTGGAGCAACCTGGTGTGGTGGAGGGTGTCCCTGCCCATGGCAGGGGGGTTGGAACTGGATGGTCTTGAAGGTCCCTTCCCACCCAAACCGTTCTGTGATTCTATGACTGGTTGGCTTGTGCATGAGCCGGTTGATGGACTGAAAGAGCACCCTCAGCACAGGGTGACACACAGATGTCACGGAGGACAGGTCAGCAGGGCCACCAGCCCAGGGTGGAAGGTAGGAAATGACTGCAGGGTGAGAAAGAAGCCAAACCGGGTGGTTACTACACCAAATGCTGCTCTCTCGTGCCAGCGCACGCACCCAGGGGGTAAGGCTGATGCAATGCTGCTCGTGTTGGCAGCAGGAACTGCAGGCAGCTCCGCTGCTGGAGGTCAGAAATTACCTCCTCTCGGCTCAGGTGGGCTCTGGAGGTCAGTTATCTCCACGGAGGTGTAGATGTGCACGGAGTGATCCCCTCCTTGGTGGGGAAGACCCTGTCCTGGACCTGCTGCTGCTGGCGATGAAGGCGTTGGCAGCGTGGCCATCTGGCAGCCAGCCCAGGAGAGCCCCAGGCTCTTTACAGAAGCTCCAGGAGCCTCCAGCTGGGGAGTCATCTCGGCATCACATCAGCCAAACAACTGGCCAAACCAGGGCGATATGGACCACAGGGACCGGGGCAGTATCGGGCCATCCCTGGGTCTGCCACTGCGCAACGGCGAGGAGGCGGAAAAGTGGTCGGTGTAAATCGTTTGGGCTTTGGGCAAGGCTGGTGAGATCGGGAGGGTCGGAACTAGGTGATCTGGAAGGTCCTTTCCAACCCAAACCATTCCACGGTTCTTTGGTTATTTTCCTGGTGGGGTTTCGAGCGCAGCCCTGGGAGCAGCTGAGCTGGGCAGCAGAGGGATGCGGATGGAGATGGGCTCAGGGATGATCACGATGCCCCTTTGAAAACAAGGAGGTTGTGCCACGGTTCAGAGGCAGCGTGAAGGTGCCCTTGGAGGCAGGATGGACGCTGAGCTATTCCAGTCCCATCATTCCTGTGCCTTTGGGTGTACCAGTTAGCAGGCATGACGCACTCCAGGACTGGGAATGAGTGGGACCCACGTCCCCCCCAGGCCATGGTAGCTCGGAGAGCTGTCTCTGCTGCCAGATACACCAAAACACCCACCTTTCGGGGACATCTGCCGCTGGGATGGGCTGGGAAGAGGCTGGTGACCACACCAGGCACCGGCTGAGCTCCCCTTCAGCATTACCTGGGGCCATGGAGGCTCCCTGGGGAAGGGCAGCCCCACACAGGGTGGAGAGGACCAGCTCTGGGCTTGCCCCAGCAGTGAGACCACACTGGGACCAGCCCACAAAAAAACCTCACTCCCTGAGCAGCCTTGAGGCTGAAGCCTGGCTTGTGGTTGTGTCTCCGGGTGTCCTTGTGCTGCTGGAAGACCTGGAGGCTTCAACCGAAGCTGGTCTGTGCCCTAAGGGGGGGGCAGAGACCCCAGAGATGGCAGCTGAGGAGGGAAAGATCGTTACCTTTGATTAACTGGGGAGCAGAAAGTCACTCCCAGTTAGCACCAGTCACACACAAGCATGTGGCACTGACCACCAGCTCGCATCTCCCATGGACCTGCCACGCTCTGGGTGGGAGAAGACCCTGCTGAGAAGCTTTCCCTGTGCTCGTCATTCCCCCCTGGGGGTCATGCACAAGAGGAGTGGAGCAATACTGGGATACTGGATTTACCAGCCCTCCTCCCACTCCAGGCAGCCTATAATTAAGCCGCACGCCTAACGAGTTTTGGCAAAGTTTGGGTGCAGCCTGCCCAGGAAAGTCCTCGATGGCATCACGCTCCTCCCTCCCTCCCCTCCGCCTTCCCAGGGGACCCACATATAACAGGGAGCGCCAAGGAACACCGTCACTCCCAACCCTGCTCTCCGGGACGCTCCGGAACGCCCAACCTAAGATGAAGACGTGGATCCTCCTTGTTGGAGCAGGATTAGCCCTGGGCTGCGTGTCGAGCAGTGAGTAATGGAGCTTGGCTTCGGCAGAGGGGCTAAACCAGCCCCTGCGTCCCATGGGAAGGGGCCAGGGATGGGTGGAAAGCAGAGGGTGCTGAGGGTGCTGCCAGGAGCCAGGAGCTTGGCTGTACTGGGACAGCTGGTTCCTTGCAAGGTCGGATCCAGCAGAGCTTCACAGGAGAAAAAGTGAGGGATGTTGTCATGCCGTAGGGCTTCCTCGAGCTCTGGGTGGTGATGAGGGTGGTTCGTCCTCCTCTTCGATGGGTTGAGACTTCCTCTGGTCTTTAGCTTTGTCCACCAGTTGCTTCCTGGTGCATCTCACTGTGCTTTGGTCGTGCAAGCCCTCCTTCCTCTGGATCCTCCATCCTCCCACACTGGGGGAGGACGAAGGGAAATATTTTTCTAATGCCTGATTCGTAATTCCCCCGGGGCCACCGGAGGTGAGCGGAGGAGCCGGTCCGATGCAATGGGAAACGCAACGTGAACTCAGGTGTTTTGCCCTTGAGGACTCTGCTGAGGTTATTATGAGAGGAGACAGGCTTGGAGAGATCGATGAACCATGAACGGTTTGGATTGGAAGGGACCTTCAACATTGTCCAGTCCCAACCCCCCTGCCATGGGCAGGGACACCCTCCACCACACCAGGTTGCCCAAAGCCCCATCCAACCTGGCCTGGAACACTGCCAGGGATGGGGCAGCCACAGCTTCTCTGGGAAACTTGGTCCAGTGCCTCAGCACCCTCAATGTAAAACATTTCTTCCTCAGATCCCATCGAAATCTCTCCTCTTTCCATTTAAAGCCATTGCCCCGTGTCCTGTCACTCCACACCCGTGTCCAAAGCCCCTCTCCAGCTTTCCTGTAGCCCCTTTAGGCACTGGGAGGTGCTGGAAGGTCTCCCCGGAGCCTTCTCTTCTCCAGGCTGAACAGCCCCAACTCTCCCAGTCTGTCTCCATACAGAGGTGCTCCAGCCCTTGGATCATCTCCGTGGCCTCCTCTGGCCCCGCTCCAGCAGCTCCATGTTCTTCTGCTGTTGGGGCCCCCAGAGATGACAAAGAATTGCTCTGTCTTTAAGGCAGATGCTGCAACAAGTCGTGGCTTGTGGGCATCAGGTTTTGGCTGGGGGTTGACCCGATCCTGCACGTGACTGGGTGCCTCCATCGCCGTCTTCTTGCCCGAAACGCAAACTGGGATCTATTTGCAAGAAGGGAGTTCCGTCACTGCTGACTCTGCTGGCGGGCCGCCTAGCTGATGTTTCAGAAGCTGGCGAGTCCCCTCGGGATTGATGGGAAGGAGTTTCACAAAACCAGTGCACAAGTGGAGCCACTTGTGCCACAAACCAGCCGAGGATTTGCCGCGGGCTCGTCTTGTTCAACACGAGGGCAAAGTTATTCCTGCTCGAAGGAATAACTGGGTTTATCGTGGCTGGGAAGCCAGGCAGCTCCGCTGGATCCTGTCCATCCTCCCTGATGGACCTGTCTGAGCTGTGACACCTCCACCATGGAATAACTTTGCCTGTCCTCAACCAGGTAGGACAGCAGTGGGAGATTTTGGCTGATGGTGTCACAGACAGCTTGCACCCAGGGTTGTAAGTGGTTTCAGGGACCAGGAGTGTGTAATTAAATATCTGGGGAGCTCAGACCATCGGTAGCTCTTTTGTTGCAAGTTAGTTTGTCCTTCAAGTGAGCCCTTCTGGAGGCAAGGTTGGTCTTCAGCCTGTCTTTGCATGGTGCAGCGAGGTCTTGGGTCAGGCCAGGGACTCACGGACACCACTCTGGCATGAGCTGTAGCTCATCTTCATCACTAGACCGAGCTGAGAGCAACTGGTTGGGCTCCATCACGTCTCCAACGTTTCCCTACACCTTGGTGAATGGAGCTGCTCAGGAAATAGCCCACGTTTTCTTGGTCAAAACTTTTTTGGTGGAAACAAAAATGAGTTTCTTCTTGTCCAAAAAGCTGTGCTGGGGGTGGGATGGATCTGGCTGAAGGGCTAAAAATGAGAAAGAAGTGTTTGTCTGGCTGGAAAACCTCGAGAAGCTGTGGCTGCCCCATCCCTGGAAGTGTTCAAGGCCAGCTTGGATGGGGCTTGGAGCAACCTGGTGTAGTGGAGGATGTCCCTGCCCATGGCAGGGGGGGTGGAAGTGGATGATCTTTGAGATATCAGTGCTTGGCTGCAGCACGTGCCAGCAGCACGTGCCCCGGGACTGGGAACGTCTCAGCAATGACTTATGCGTGGGCAGTTCCTGCTTTGCACAATCCCTCCGGGACTGCTGCTGGAAAACGAGCCTGGATGCGTGATTCAGGCTGACTTATCCCAACTGCCGCTTTGGGAACGAGAGCGATGCCATCCTGGGGACGGGGATCTCAGCTGCCAACCCCATCTGAGCTCCAGACTTGGCTGCTTTGCTGCGTAGACTGATGAGACCGGGGTGTCTGGACACCATGAGCATCACCCACCACCCAAACTATGGGTTCCCCTTCCCTCCGCAGCCCACCCTTCCATCAGGACAAGCAAAGGTGGGACTGAAATAGCACCAAGGGCAGATGGATTCCAGGACTATCTCAAGTAACCCCTTCCTACTGACACCCCTCTTGCTATAAAGTGGATTTTCGGGAACGTTGGCAGCATTCCCTCGCAGCATGACCAACCAGCCTGGGCTGGGTTGGCTGGTGGGACAAAGAGGTTCTTCCTCTCTCATCAGCACGTACGGGACCTTGATTATGCGATTCTGAAAGTACAAATAATTCGGGTCAAACACAAAACAACAGCTCAAGCAACGCAGGTGCTGAGAGAAGCCACCAAGCACAATGCTTGGAGATCACTCTCCTGCCGGATCAGGATTCACCCCGAGGGCACGTTTCACCTGCTGAAGTTCAAGGCAGGCAACCCAGTGGTGTTTAAGATGTCGTGTGATTGCAGGTTTGCAAGGGAAAGCACCACCCTTTCCTCCCAGGGATCGCTTTGCACGCTGGAAGCTTGGTTGGGACACAGCTTCTCAGCACGTCCTTGGAGATAGTCACCTTCCTGGAGGATAGGGGTGCCAAGAAGGCCATGCCCAGGCTGCCAGCTGTCCAGTTCCTCCCATATGGAGCGATGGGGAGGATAAGGCACCTTCCCTAAGCACGCAGCCTCTGGGTGTTGGGTCTCAGTACAAACCCAACATCTCGGTCCCCTCGCTTGATGGCCAGCACCTGCTCGACAACACCTTTGTCATATAAACATTTCTGGAAGGAGTTCCCAGTTTTCCCAGCGTTGCAGAAAGAGCAACGGTCGGGTTGCAAATAAGAGTGTCTGGAATGTGGCACTTCTCCTCCAGCCCGGAGATGGTGGGACCTGGGGCACTCCCGCAGAGCCTGGCATTAAGAGGGTGAATCAGACGGAGCAATTAATGGTGGGGAGCCAAGAACGAGTTTCCTGGTGTGAGGTGGCCCTGACGTGGTGGACATCCATGGCCAAAGAAGAGTGACCCACGGCGATGGGCATCCTGAGGACTCACCCCTAAACACTGATGAAGCATCCCAGATAGCTCCAGGGTGGTCCTTCAGGCTCTCCCAGGAGGGGAGCGTGAGCAGAAGGAAGGATGGTCCCAGGGCACATGCTGGAGGGGGGCAGGGTGGTCAGTCCATCCCATGGACCCCCCCTCTTGTTTCTCTCTCCCGAAGACCTGTACACGGCGCCGGACTCCTGCGAGGGCCGCTGCCGGGAGCCCTACAGCGAGGAGGATGAGTGCCACTGCGACGCCGCCTGCGAGAGGAACCGCAACTGCTGCCGGGATTACGACAGGCACTGTGAGCATCCCCGGTGACGGGGCACCCGTGGGTGCAAAGGGCTTGGTTGGAATTGTGAGTCCACATTGGGGTGGGTGGTCCTGGGCAGCCCCCGTCTCCGTCGCCCTGAGCTCCTTTTCCTTTCGGCTCCGTGCAGGTGGGGAAGGGGCCGAGGAGGTGATGGACACCCGTGCCGGCGGTGAGTGGCAAACGCTTCCCAGCTCACCCCAGGGCTCAGTGAAAGGGTCGGGTGCCCACAGCCCTGCCATCCCAGTGCCCCTTTGTCCTCCGCGCTGAGCACCCGGTGCTCAGGGTGTCCCAGGATCCGTGACACCCACGGGGTGGTGCTGAGGCGGGTGCTGCGTGGCCCTCACTTCCCTCTGGGAAGCTGGTCTGCAGCCTTGGGAGCTCCTGCTGGCTCTGGCCACCCCGTGCCTGCTCTGGCCACCTTCCTGCCGGCTCTGGCCACCCCCATGCTGGCTCTGGCCACCCCATGCCTGCTCTGGCCACCTTCAGCACCAGCTCTGACCACCCCATTCCAGTCCTGGCCACCCCATACCAACTCTGACCACCCCATGCCAACTCTGGCCACCCCATGCTGACTCTGACCACCCTGTACCAGCCCCAGCCACCCCATGCCAGCCCCGGCCAACCTATGCTGACTCTGTCCACCCCATGCCAGCCCTGGCCGCCCTGTGCTGACTGTGGCCACCCCTGTGCCAGCTCTGGCCATCCCATGCTGGCTCCAGCCGTCCCGTGCCAGCTCTGGCCACCCCATGCCAGCCCTGGCCACTCCATGCCAACTCTGGCCACCCCGTGCCAGCCCTGGCCGCCCTCTGCTGACTGTGGTCACCCCTGTGCCAGCTCTGGCCACCCCGTGCCAGCTCTGGCCATCCCATGCCAGCCCTGGCCACTCCATGCCGACTCTGGCCACCCCGTGCCAGCCCTGGCCCCCTCCCGCCTCTCCTCGCAGAGGGTTTCTCCCGCAGCCACGATGCCATCACGGACCAGGACCTCCTGCACATCTCGGAGCAGCTTTACGAGGCGGATCACAACAAAGCCCGACCAACCGACATCGCCATCAACCCCCAGTACCAGGCATCCCCCGATGAGACGGGGGACCAGCAGGACCACTCCCCACAGCCGTGAGTACAGACTGGCGTCCCGGCAGGGTGGCCAACAGCCCGGGGCCACCGTGGCAAAGCCCAGCCAGCCCGGCATGGTGCAGGGCTGGTTTTGGAGGGGACCTCTGCCTCCCCGCTCTCTCCCAGGCTCTACAAATACGTCAATGAGAAGCTCTTCTCCAAACCCACCTACTCCAGCTTCATTAAGCTGCTGGACAACTACCAGCGGGCGACGGGCAGGGAGGAGGAGGTGACGGCCGAGGAGCTGCGGGAGCAGGACACCTTCCTCCAGGAGGTGATGAAAACTGAGCTCATGAAGAAACTCTTCACTTTCCTCCACCAGAAAAGTGAGTGTTGGAGCAGGACGAGGCTGACCAGGGGTGATGGGGCACCCAAAAGGAGAAGCCCAGCTGGGTGGGAGATGAGCTGGGAGGGTGCAGGCTAGAGGAGCACTGGAGAGGGTTCATCAGAGCTGCCAGGACACAGGAGAATTGAGCATTGAGTTGGTCCGGAGGAAGAGGATGGGCTCAGGGATGGGAGGAAGCTGCGGCTCTGCCTCTTCCCGGTGCTCCCATCCCGGGACGCTGCTCCCACCTCCCCGTGCTGCCTTCCCCGCAGACCGCTACGGCTCCGAGCAGGAGTTCCTCGCCGATTTGAAGGAAATGTGGTTCGGTCTCTACTCCCGAGGCAACGGCGAGCGGGATTCCAGCGGCTTCGAGCACGTCTTCTCCGGTAGAGCCCGTGCGGTGGGAGCCGGGGGTGCCGGGCAGCACCAGGCTGGGGGGGCTCACCCCGGGGTCTCACTTGTCTTTAGGCGAGGTGAAAAAAGGGAAAGTGTCTGGATTTCACAACTGGATTCGTTTCTACCTCCTGGAAAAGCAGGGCATCGTCAACTACTTCAGCCACAACTTCAACGGGCCGGTAAGTGATCCCGGTGGCACTGCGCCAGCCGGTGGCATCCCGGTTCGACCGCATCCCGGACGGTGCGTGATCGGAAGCGTCAGCGATGCCCACCCTGCCCCGTCCCCTCTGCTTCCTGGGACGGAGGTGGGGTGGGAAGGGCTGGAAAAGACAACATGATGGGCGAAAGGGGCTCCCAAACCACAAAGCAGAGAGATCTGAGGGTGGGGAGGGGGTGCAGCTCTGGCTGGTGGCCCCTTGGACCAGCTGGAAACTGCTCTGGATCCATCCCTGGAGAGGGCATGGGAATGGATGGGGATGGGTTCCCTGCCCCGCTGCACCTGGAGCGAGCAGAGCCGGGGGTCCAACCCCCCGAACCCCCTTTCTGCAGTGGGACACGTACCCCGACGTGCTGGGGCTGCAGTTCAGCTGGGACGGCTTCTACAAGGAGGTGGGTTCTGCCTTCATCGGCTGCAGCCCTGAGTTCGAATTCGGCCTCTACACCCTGTGCTTCATCGCGCGTCCCGGGAGGGCGTAAGTATCCGCATCCATCCACCCATGGAGCCAGCAGAGCCCTCCCAAGCCCCATCGGCACCCGGGTCAGCCCTTGACCCCACCACCACTTTGGGGGTCCATGGGTGGGCATGGGGCAGCGCTGGGGTGCGGCCGCCGCGGGCACCCCCCAGATGTGGGTTCGGGGCTTGGGGATGGCACAGGGCTGTGACACGGTGTCCCCGCAGGTGCCACCTGAGCCTGGGGGGCTACAGCCTCAGCGTCCAGACCTACGCCTGGACCAAGACCACCTACGGCCATGGCAAGAGGTTCATCGCCACGGCCTACGTGATCTCGCCCTGAGGCTGGCAGGACTGGGGGGGCGACTGCAGCCCCACTCTGGGACCCCCGGCTGCCCCACGCTGGGGGTCCGCAGCACCGGGCAGGATGGGGCCCAGCGTGAGAGGCGGGCGGCCACGGGGCAGGATTGGTGCCCGGTGCCCGAGGGACGTGGACAGGATGGTGGTGGCCGTGCCCAGCGTCGGAGGCAGTGAGGGGAGGGAGGCAGCAGCCCCTGGACCCAGGGAGTGCCGTGTGCCCCCGGCACAGCAGAAGAGCTGGGGGGAGGGAGCGATTTGGGGTGGAGAGCAGCACCCCCGAGAGAAATAAATCTGACCCTGGATGGAGAAGTGTTTAATTCTCTGCTCGCCGTGCAGCCGGCCCTCCACCCCACCAGAACTCCCCCCTCCCCATCACTCCTCGGCCAGGACGGGGCAAGTACTGGCCCAGGGTGGGTGTTGGGACCCCTGGGTGCTGCCAGGGCCAGGCACCCCCTTCCCCTCTTGCTGCAGCCTCCAGCCCTGGAGCTCCCCGGTGAGGACGTGGAGCAATGCCTGTGCTTGCAGCGATGACCCCCACCTCCAGGAGCCTTGTCTGGGGTGGGGGGCAGCCCCCCCAGATCCTGCAGGCAGCTGATCCCACCGCTGCCAGGGGACAGGAGGGCACCCCACTGGAGCACTGGCTCTTTTGGGGATTCCAGGGGACGTGGGAGGACTGAGACCCCCCCCGCAGGACTGGGGCATCTTAACAGACAGGACCCTCATCCTCATTTATCTCCACTGCTTCCAGGGAGCAGCCCTGGGGTGGGATTCCAGAGGGATGAGGATACTGGGAAAAGCCACCTTCTGCCAGCCCAGGGTCAGTGCCACCACCTGTGCCCCTCGCCCCTTCAGCGTGGCACCCAAAACTCATCCCCTGCCTTCCTTTAGCCACCCCTGCACCCGGCTCCTCCGGATGCCGGGGGTTCGGTCTCGTTCCCCACCATCT
The DNA here is from genome assembly GCF_009769465.1 of Tauraco erythrolophus. NCBI lineage: Eukaryota > Metazoa > Chordata > Aves > Musophagiformes > Musophagidae > Tauraco > Tauraco erythrolophus. Next base: position 77,753 of record NC_141495.1, read on the forward strand.
CTGAGCCCCAGGGGCTGCTCCTGGGTCCGGCCCCAAGGAATTGCCCCACGCGGGGCCGGATGCGACGGCTGAGCCATGCTGAGCCCCCGGGTCCCCGTCCCCGAGGCAGCCCCTCCTCGGGGACCGCCACACAGCAAGCGGGCGCTGCGGTGGGTGCATCCCCCGTCCTCGCCCAGCTGCTCCCTCTCCAGGGGCCACCGCTCCCCAGAGACCCCCCAACCCCGCACCCAGCGCTGGGGCCGCTCAGGGCTCTGGGTGCTTTGCTCAGCACCACACTAGGGGCAGGGGGACGCATCCAGAGCCCCTTTGGGCAGCGGAACGGACAGCTGGGACCCCCGGGGTGACACCCCCCATAACTCCCCTCACCGAGCCCGGTCCAGGGAGATGATGCCCCATAGTTGGGAGAAGACCCCTGCCAGCCCCATCGCTGCCGGACGATGCCAGCCGTACCCGAGACCTGCCCAAAGGCACCAGGACCCCGTAATCCCCCGTCTCCTGCTTACCCCCATGGATTCGGGGGGCAGGAGGCAGGACAGCCCCCCCCAGCCCACCCCATCCAGGCTGGCAGGGCGGCAGCAGCCGCATCCCGGGGTGACGATGCTGCGCGGCAGCTCCCGGGCAGGACCGGGGAGATTTGAGCTGCCTGACAGATGGTCGGCCGCAACAGTTCCCGGGAAGGGGTGGGAGTCCCCGCACCATCTGCCAGGGGTCACAGGTGACACCCCCCCCCCCCCAAACCCAGCCGCAGGGGACGGTGAGGAGGGGGGGATGCCAGAGCTTGATTTATAGAAATGCATTGGGAAACTGGGGAAGGGGTTCGGAGGAGCCGGGGTGGCTGCGGGTCGGCTCCTCGACGACAGCTTCCCTTGCCGGCGGCGTGGGCATCGCTCCTCGCCAGTGCCCAGGAGCAGGGGGCTGATGGCAGGAGCTTTCGGGGGGGGTTAAGCTGCAGATCCAAGTGCTGCAGGGCAGCCCCGGGCCTGGCCAAGGCACCTTGTGCCAGCTGGTCCGTGCTGTCACCATGGGGTGGTTTGGGAGGGGCAGATGGCACCGGGCAGGGCAGAGCCCGGCTGTGGGATGAGGATCATAGAACCATGGAATGGTTTGGGTTGGAAGGGACCTTCAAGGCCATCCAGTTCCAACCCCCCTGCCATGGGCAGGGACACCCTCCACTACACCAGGTTGCTCAAAACCCCATCCAACCTGGGCTTGAACACTGCCAGGGATGGGGCAGCCACAGCTTCTCTGGGCAACCTGTGCCAGTGCCTCAGCACCCTCAGAGGGAAGAATTTCTTCCTTAGATCCCATCAAAATCTCCCCTCTTCCAGTTCAAAGCCATCACCCCGTGTCCTGTCACTCTATGCCAATGCCCAAAGCCCCTCTCCAGCTTTCCTGTAGCCCCTTCAGGTACTGGGAGGTGCTGGAAGGTCTCCCCGGAGCCTTCTCTTCTCCAGGCTGAACAGCCCCAGCTCGCCCAGTCTGTCTCCATACAGAGGTGCTCCAGCCCTCGGATCAGCTCCGTGGCCTCCTCTGGCCCCGCTCCAGGAGCTCCATGTCCTTCTGCTGTTGGGGACCCCAGAGCTGAACGCAGCACTGCAGGGGGGGTCTCACACGAGCAGAGAAGAGGGGCAGGATGCTCCAACCACCTTCATCTTTGCTGGAGCCCATCCTGAAGGTTTTCACCAGAGCTGTCGAGGCAGCAGGTGGTCACTCTCGGCTGCGGGGCAGCGCTGGCACAGGACCCAGTTCCTCCTCCCAGCTCTGCATCCCTCAGCCTGCTCTTACCCCTGTCTGGCCACCGGACTCCTTGATGTCAAACCTCTCCATCTAGAAGGACCTCGGTGTCCCCAGATGTGGCATCTCCTGCCCACAGGTCCCCTCCACCCTGCAGTCACTGCCAGGTCCATGCCCAGGGCTGGGAAAACGCTCTATCAGAACCCTTTTCTGGAGTGATCAGAGACAAAAGTCGCCCACCCCAGCCTGGGTTCCTGCCGTGGTGGTGGGTGTAGAGCTTGGAGATGCTCAGGTGATGCTGGGGAGCTGCTCCACACCTCGTCCGTGTCCGGAAGAAGCCCCTTTGGCTACTGCAAGCCATGGGGGAGCGAGGAGGGCCAAGGTGGGCACTTTTCTGGATGTCTCCTGGTCTGATGGACCCCCTGCCTGCCTGGGTTTGGGCTGTGGGGTGGGAGGCAGCAGCCAGCCAAGGCCAGGAGGCTCCAGGTCATCCCCAGCCAGTCGGCCCCAGCAGAGCAAAGGGAAAACCAGTCGCTGGCGGGGGTCCCCGTACCCCGAACTCCCCGGGACACCGCCGCACCCCTCGCAGCATCACCCTCCAGCTGAAGGACATCCCCGTCCCCCCCGGGGCCACCACATCCCTCCGCATCCTCCTGTCCCCAGGTCCAGCTGCCGGAACACGGTCCCTTCGGCCGAGGGGAGCAGCACGGTGGGACCCTCCGGCATCACCCAAAGGGTGGGGAAATCAAACCAAAGGAGCGGAGACGGCCGGGAAGGGCAGGAGAGGGGTGGAGAGGAGGGGCAGGTGTCAGCAAGCTGCCTCCAGCCATCTGTTGCCAGCTCGGGGACTCGGGGACCCCCCCAGCTCTCTGCTCGACGGGGACAACGCTGGCTCTCGGGGAGGAAGAGGAGGGGACACGCTGCGCGGTCGCATCCCCCACCTGAGCGCGGGGAGGCTGGGAGGGGGGTGCTGACCCTCCCTCCGTGGGGCTCGGGGGCTCCCCGGGTGCCTTCGCCGCAGCTGAGCTCACCGGGAGCCTCGGGCCACCGTTGCTGCCCGTTCCCTGCGTGCAGGGAGTTTGGGGGTACCCCCTCGGCTCCCCCCGGATCTGTCCAGCTGGATGTGCCCCCTCCTCGCCCACAGGAGGGGTGGGTGCAAAGCAGGGCCAGGATTTGGGCTCCTTCACCTCATCTGGGTCAGCTGGGACCGAAAACCTCCAGGCAGCATCGCCTTGGCCCTGCAGTGGGGATATTCCTGACTTACACCAATGTGAGGACAACCAGACCCCAGACCCAGCTCTGCGGGTGGGATTTGGAGCTGCTAGCACAAGCAGGGTGGTTTGCCAAGGTTTTGCCCATTTTTCCCATATTTTTCCTATGTTGTCCCCATTTTCCCCATGTTTTCCCCGTTTTTCCCATGTTTTTCCTATGTTTTCACCATTTTTCCTGTGTTTTCTCCGTTTTTCCCATTCTGTGCTGGGCACAGAGTACTGGGAGAAGGAGAAACGAGAGGTTGGCCATCACAGCATCCCTCCTGTGCCCCACCAGCCCAGGGCCAGTGATGCTCCAGCTGTCCCTGGAGCCTGGTTTGGGCTCCCTACCGAGATGAACCAGATCTGGAGGAGCTGGCATGGAGATACTGGGCCAAGGAGGGTGCCCAGGGTGCTGGGAGGCACCCACAGGGCCCACAGACTCCGGAGGGATGCTGGAGGCTGGGCAGGACACCCCGAGCATCTCCTGGGACACATCTGTGCCCAAATCATCCTCCTACCCCACCCTTTGAAGGAGAGGTGCTGAAAACTTGGGGTGCTGGGTGGGGGGGTGCTCTGCCACCCCCAGGTCCTCACCCCCCAGCTCATCCTGAAGAGATCCCTGCAGGATTTATCCCAGCACGGACCACGGCATGGACCTGTGAACGGTCACAGCCCTGGTACCCCCACCAGCTCCCGGCCATTAGAGCTTGAGCAAAGTGAGGATGAGGATGAGGAGGGATAGGGCTCCATCGGAGCCCCCGGAAGGCACAGCCCATGGCATTATTCCCTAATCCAAGGGGCCGTGGGGACTGTGGCTCCAAGTGGAGGCTCTAATCCCCTCCGTAAGCGATACGGCACTAACTGCCCCGATGGGGCTCCGGACACATCTGGTCGGAGAGTCTGCCGGGAGCGCCCGGCTCTGCCTTCCGCTAAGAGGATGAGGATGCAGAGGGGAATACGCTAAACCATTTACGCCGCGGGCACTTTTTTGTATCCGCCACGATCAGATGGCTGAGCTGGCAGGACATGGGACCTCCAGCTGGATGTCCATCCCCGGCCCTTGCTCCCGCATCCCGGGGCAGATCCCCTCTTGCCACCGGCTGCTGCGGAGGCACCACTGGGCTGCTCCTGCCAAGAGCTCAGTCCGGATGCCACCACCTCCCTTTTCCAGGGCTCTAAGAGGGGGCAGAAATACCCACCACCACCAAGCCCCACGCTTTGCACCATCCCCATCTCGGCTCAGCTGTATGGTGAGGGAGATGCCATCCTGCCTATGGAAGCTCCGAGGTGGCTCCGAATCCTTCTATCCCAGCCCTGAGCACGAGTTAACGGAGAAATGACCCAAAACCCGACCCTCGTGGGCACGGTGGGCACGGGGAGCAACTGGCCAGAGGGGACCCTGGGGTGGGGTCCCCCTTCTCCCCCAGCACACTCCAGGATGTGGTTGGGGTAGGAGCCAGCCAGGGTTTAGGTGCCGTAAATCCTCCGTTTTCCAGTGATTTCTGATGAAAGGGGTGGGGGAGAGCAGACCCCCCCCCTCCCCAAGCCACCCGAGCCGCCGGGGAGGGGGCGCGGATCAGCGCTGGCAGCTGGGCCGGGGGTCCCGTCCCCCCATCCCTGGAGCAGAGGTTAATGAGCGAGCGGGGCCCGGAGCGGCCGTTGGCCCATATGGACACCCGGCAGCGGGCGAGGGGGGGCAGATCGGCGCGTGCCGGCGTCCTGCCCCGCGCTCGGGGCGGCTGAGCCCCCCCCTCTCCACTTGGGCTGCCGAAAGTCCCCGAGACGCGGCGTTAGGTCATCGATGCCCCGATCCCCATCCCTCCCGCATCCCCCCCACCCCAGGGATGCTCTTCCCACCATCAACCAACCACCACTGGGAAAACCACAGCGTGGCACCGCAGTGGGGGGGTCCAGCCCCCCACAGCACGCAAGGTGGGAGCACCCACCCACCCACGGGATGGCTGCGGTGGGTGGGACGGCTCCAGCCGTTGACGATCCAAGCGGAGGTGGCGGCCGTTGGCCCCCCGAGCTCCGGCTAACGGCTGGGGGGCTGCCTGGGACCCCCCCCCAGCACCTTTCTCCCGCTCCCCGCGGGGCTGCCGAGCAGCCAACTGTTCCCAGTGAAGGCTGGCGGGCTGCAGGGGCTAATCCAATCCATCAGAGGGGTAATGAGCTATGAAAGTGCGGATTCAATTAAGGGGGACGGCGAGGGGAGGCAGCGCCCGGCGGCAGACGGAGAAAGGAGCCCGCTCCCCTCTGAAAGGGTCCATCTGTGCCGCCGGGGCCCGGCTTTGTGCTCCCTGAAAGAGCCGCCGCCGCACAAAAGCCACCGCGGCCCCACCGGGAGCCGGCGGCGCGCGAGGGGCCCGTGATGCTGGCAGCCCTGGAGAGTGGGGAAACTGAGGCACGGAGGAGGCCGGTGATCCTGGCAGCCCTGGGGAGTGGGGAAACTGAGGCACGGAGGAGGCCGGTGATGCTGGCAGCCCTGGGGAGTGGGGAAACTGAGGCACGGAGGAGGCCGGTGATCCTGGCAGCCCTGGGGAGTGGGGAAACTGAGGCACAGAGGAGGCCGGTGATCCTGGCAGCCCTGGGGAGTGGGGAAACTGAGGCACAGGATGGCTAAAGGGAGCGGCTCATGGTGTTCGGAGGGCAAAGTGTGCTCCCGGCTCTCTCGATGCTAAGCCACCTCGTTTGCAGGTGATTTAATTATTTTGGGTGCGAATTAGGAGGATTTTGCGCAGTGGATCCCCTTCAGCTATCCCTGCGCAGCTGCTGGCTCAGGACCCCACCCAGAGCGCGGTGCTGGGGGGGGTCTGCGGGCATCTGATTGAGCCCCCCCGGCTTTGGGTCAGTCCTCAGGGCTGGTCCTGGTGCCACCACCCTCTCAGCGCCTGTCCCCTGGGGTCGGGGGGGTCCGGATACCTCCAGGGCTGACACCGACTGGAGCATCCCGCGGCACGGGGCCGAATCCGGCGAGTTTAACCCTTTGCACAAACGCCCGTGGAATCCCCGCGGATGGGGGGGGCGAGAACCGGAGCTTCAGGGTTTGCTGGGCTCGGTGCCTCAGTTTCCCCCTCTGTGAAGGGCCGGAGGAGGCGGTGATGCCCTGGAGGGGGTGCGTGGGGGGGGGTCTTCAGCATCTGCCCGCCCTTGGCTCATCGCTGCAGCTCTTCCTCCATCGCTGGGGTGGGAAATACCCCCTGGAGGCCTCTTCATCCCAGAGGCTCCCGCCTGATTACAACTGGGGAGGGATTGGGCCGGGGAACGAGTTTAAAGACGGGATTATTCCTGTACAAATTCTGATTAAACCGTCCCCAAACCCTCCCGCTACAAGATTAAGCCGAGCTCTAATCTCGCCCGAGCAGCAAGACTTCGTCAATAACTCCAAATCTCTCCGCTGTTAGTTTATCCGGAGCGGATTAAGCTGGGAGGGTCCTGAACTTGTATTATAATATTAAAAAAAAAAAGGGAAAATAACCCTTCCGTGTGCGTGTGTCCATGCCCACGTGTGTCTGTGTGTCCGTGTGTCCGTGTGTGTGTGCTGGGCAGTGTGTGACAGCTGCCACCTCCCACGTCTCGGCCAGGGGATGGGGTTGAATTAAATGCCCGGTGCCACCCAGATGCCAGCGCGGGGCTCTGGGGGTGGCCCAGGGCTGCCTGTCCCTGCCTGTCCCGATGGAGCTGCTCAGCCCTGGTCCCATCCCAGCCCGAGGGCAGCCCAGCCAGTGACCACAGCCCCCAGGAGAAGGGGCTATGGGATGGCTGTGGGCCAGCACAGCTTGGGGATGAGTAGCCACATCCCCACGAGCTCTTTTTGGTGGCCCTTGGGTGGTTTCCATTCTCTCTGCTGGAGCATCAGGACTCAGGTCCAAGTGACACCCCAGGAACATTCCTCAAACATGATCTCTGAGGCTTCCAGACCAGGGTAGAGGGTGGGAGAGGGTTGGGGGGAGAAGGTCGAAGTGCTGCTTGTGGTATCCTCTGAACGGAGCTCACGGTCCTCCCTCACCCCGGCCACCGCTCCCTGCGAGCCGCAGTTCATGGTGGCATCTGCGTCCTCCTTCTCTCTGCGTGGTCACCACGCTCTGGCCCTGCTTGGACACCAAAGAGGGGCTCAGGGTGGAAGGGACCCTGTCAGAGGGGCCCTTCTGCTGCTAGAAGGGGTTAGTATTGCCCAGGTACCCACGGATCCATCCATCAGGGATGTCCTGAGACCCCCAGAGTCCAGGGGACGGGGGGTGACATCTCTCCCAGCTTCATGACGATCCCTCTTGGTCACCTTGAGCTCCCTTTGGGGTCAGTGCAACCCACCAGGACCCACACGTGAGACCGTGATGTCCCCCCTATGAGACCTTTGGGTGCCAGGAGGACCCCCAGCACCTTTGGAGGCAGGATGCTCCCTGGATGCCACGGCAGGGTGGGGATGGGGAAGGCTGGATGAGCCGGGATGGTCCCCTGAGACGAGGGATGCTCCGGTGGTGGCCATGGCTGGACCGAGCAGATGCCAGGGGGAACTTTTCTCCCCTAATCCCTTGGAGCGGTCCCCGCTGCGCAAACACTCCGTACAGCTTTGCAAACAGATTGAACCGCGGCTGAGCCGGAGCGCGGCAAAGAGCTTAGGGGCTCGGCGGAGCCAGCGCCGGGATTTGTGCGAATTACCCACGGGAAGCTCCCGAGGAGCCGGCGGGATGGGGAGTGTGGTCCCACCTCCACCAGCACGGGTGTGGGAAGGGGATCTCACCCTCCCCTGGGTCCCCGGCGTAGCAGGGTGGTGGGCAGCCACATATCCCCGGTTGGATGGATGAGGTGCAGTCTTTGGAAGCTTAAAGGACATCCCAGTCCAGGATGTGGTCGCTGGGGCCCTGCAGATGAGATTGGCCAGACTCTTCTCCCAGGAATCCATCCCCACGGCACATCCAAGGGGATTGATCCCCTGCTCCAAGGGCCTGAGTGGCAGGAGGGACAGGGACAATCCACGCACAGGAGTTACCCATCAACACAGCCATGTCCAGGAGTGAGAGCTTGGGCTCATGGAAGGAAGAAACTGGTCCTGAAGGCTCTGAGCGTGGAGATGACGGGTTGGTTTCCCAAACATGGAGATGATGAGTTGATTTCCCAAATGTCCAGATGATGGGTTGGTTTCCCAAACGTAGAGATGATGGGTTGGTTTCCCAAACATGAAGATGATGGGTTCGTTTCCCAAATGTCCAAATGATGGGTTGGTTTCCAACACAAGCCCCGTTTAACCCTTGAAGCCCAGTGGATGCAGACAAGCTGCGTCCTGGCATATCCCAGTTTCCCCAGGGTCAGGCACGGTGCCACCACCTCGATCCTCTTGGGATCACACGCGGCTCCTCTCCCACTGGCCCGCTTAATCAGCAAGAAAGTTAGTTGCCAAAATCTGATGTCCCCGAGGGGGAAAAGACGATTAACTCGAGAATCAACAGCCTGATATTTCGGCTTAGTGGGAAAATCCTCGTGGTTTCCCGAGCCGGGCACATTAGGAGCTCAGTGGCTCATGGTGTTATCAGATTACAAACAATATCAGAATTACAGCTTTGAGATCTGGGGTTTAAAAAGTCTTAGCAATTACACAGCTCTGGGTATTCCCACCCCGCTCCAGAAATCAGGGCGACCTGGAGCCAGGACCCTCAGAGTGAAGAGTTGCACCCAACTGGGAGTTTTCCATGGACACCACCACCGTTAACCCAACCATGTGCCCAGCTGGTGCTAGACATCCCAACCGCTGTGGCGGGAGTGCCTCATGTGGGATGGGAGAAGAACATCCCTGCCTTGGGGGTCTTCTCCACCTGCCCAGCGAAGGACAGTGTAGGAGGTTGTACCCAGGTGGACTTTCCAGTTCTGATGGTCATCCTCCGTCTCGCACGTTCCCCGGCTGGCTTTCTCCTTCCAGCAACCTTAAAAAATGAGAGAGTCCTGGTTTCGGCCAGTTCCCCCGAGGATGGGGCTGGTTGTTGAGGTTCCAGAGAGTGGCTGGAAGGGCTGATCTGCTGCCCAAGCCGACCTCCACACGGAGACCCTGGTGGAGTCAAAGCGAAGCCGTAGAAATCCAAGAGGTGTCCAGATGCTCTGCACCCCAAACCAGTGCTCATCCAGCAAAGGGAGACACTGGAGCTGGAGCACGAGCTGATGATGGACCACCGGAGGTTCCTGATACCTGCTCCAACCTCCTTGGTCCTTCTTCCAGGAGGAAGAGCCTCCTCCAGTCTCAGAGACGGCATCATCTGGGAAGGGGGAATTTCTTAACAAGGGCTCCTTTGTTCCAGACGCTAATTAGTCGTTATGGCCTGAGAAGTGCAGCTGATGGACTTGACATCCAGGGCTCAGCTCCTGGGCACCCACTTCTCCTCCACCCACCCACCCACCTCGGAGCGGTGGTGCCTCCCCGGGACCCCTTCCCAGCACCCAGACCCTGCCTGCCCCATCCTGCCCCACCCCTCCCCAGCTCTGGGACCTCTCCCTGCCTCCCCCCATGCTGGGAGGAGCTGGGTGGTGGAGGTTTGTGGGCACCCACCAAGGCGTGGGGTGAAGACAGACCCAACCTGGGCCACCCAGGAGGGGGAAGAGGGACCTGCCCCGTTGGCACCCAGGCTGTGCCGTGCAACGAGCATGCCAGTTCTCGGCCCCTCACCATCCCAGCAGCCTCAGCCTGGGGTGCTCCCCATGGATCCCAGAGCTCCCGATGGACCACTCGCCCTGCGGGCACGTACTGGGGGATCCAGCCGTGCTCTCTCGCACGCCTGCGCACACGCGCAGCCGCGGCACAGGACCAGGGCAGCGTTCGCCCCAGCCTGGCATCGCTCCCTGCCCTCTTGGCACAGGCTGGGGCTGCTGGAAGGGGCTGTTCCCCTGCTGTCGGGCACATGGGTGCCCGCGGGCACCTGGCACTGAGATGGGCTTGGCCACCGGCCAGCAGCAAAGGGCCAGGGGGAGGCCGGGGATGGCAGGGGGGACCAGGGGCACAGCTGGACCCCGGGCACCAGCGGGCAGCCGGCCCTCATCCTCATGCCACTGCTCCCAGAGCATCGTTACGGGGGGGTCACACTGCCATGGGGTGCGTGTACACGCGTGTGCGTCCGGCGGTGTGCGGATCCGCGTGCACACACACGTGTTTACGCACGGCCGTAGGTGCCCCATCAGCGCCGTGCAGGAGGGCACCCCACGCGCACGCCCAGATGTTGCACCTACGTGTTTACACACCCATCTCGCCCTGTGTGCACACGCGTGTGAGCACTGATGTGTTTTCAGTGTGCTGTGCACACGTGCCAAGAAGGCTCATCCCGCTTCTGCGGGCTGCAATGACCCCCAGTCCACGATATGGACTGGGGCAGGATAAGACCCATCCCCAGGTTGGTGCAACCCCAGATCGGTGCAACTCCAGGTTGGTGCAACCTCAAATCACTGAACCCCCAGGTCAGTGCACCCCCAGGTCGGTGCAACCACAGGTTGGTGCAACTCTGGGTTGGTGCAACCTCAGGTCAGTGCATCCCCAGGTCACTGCACCCCCAGGTTGGTGCATCTCCAGGTTGATGCACCCCCAGGTTGGTGCATCCCCTGCTAGATGCACCCCCAGATTGATGCACCACCAGGTTGCTGCATCCACAGGTCCCCAAACTGGTGCATCCTCAGGTTGCTGCACCCCCAGGTCAACACGCCCCCAGATCAGTGCACTCCCAGGTCGGTGCAACTCCAGGTAGGTGCATCCCCAGGTTGGTGCATCCCCAGGTTGGTGCATCCCCTGCCAGGTGCATCCCCAGGTCACTGTACCCCCAGATTGCTGCACCCCCAGGTAGGTGCCTCCTCAGGTTCCCAGGTCGCTGCACCCCCAGGTTGCTGCAGCCCCCAAGTCACTGCACCCCCAGACCACTACACCTCCAGATTGGTGCACCCCCGGGTCGCTGCACCCCCAGCCCATCCCTCTCCCGAACCAGATGCTCCCCACTCTCTCGGGGGGCCACGACGTCCCCTCTCCCCCCCAGCTCCTACCCCCGGTGTGGCTCAGCCCCCATCCCCACTCAGGGCTGCAGCATCTCCCCCAGCCCTTCGCAGTCCAGCTGCAGCTGCAGGTCCCCCCCTCACCCCCCCAAGAGACCCCCCACCCCCAGCATGAGCCGGGCACAGCCGGGCTGAGGCTCTGGGAAGCTCCCACCGGGCTCCCGGCAGCAGCCGGCGCGGGGCTGGGGGACGGCGAGGGGCCGTGGAGCGAGGAGACGTGGAGCGGGGGGACGGGCGCAGGAGGGTCCGCCAGACCCCCACTGCACACGTGTCTCCACGCATGTCGGTGACGTGCACCCCACGGACACCGGAGCCAGGCGGGCAGAGCCAGCAGGAGCTCCATGTTAAATCACCCACCCACCCTCGCCCCACCGCCAAGCCCACCACCCTCCATCACCCTCCACGGCTCTGGAGGTAGCCCCGTGGCCAGTGCTGGTCCCATGGCCAGCTCCAGCCCCTGGAGCCCAGCCCCAAGGTGAGGGACCCCAGGTGGAGCCCAGCACAGGGTGGGTTCGGATCTTCTGCACCCTCTGCATCCCTCACCACCACCACCACCACCACCACGTTGAAGACCACAGAAAAGAAGACAACAGCTCTGGGGTGCTGCTGCTTGAAACAAGACCACGACTTTATTTGAGCTAAAAACCCAATTCTGCTTTCTTTACAAAAGGATAAACGTTTGCTCTCGGTACAAAAGGGAAGAAGCCCCAGGACCCAGGGGTTGGGTTGGGACCTCCGGAGCTCGAGTCACCTCCGAATTCCCAACTCTGTACAAAACATCTCTGCGGAACGGGGAGGTTTGGGCTCGCAAGGCCAGTGGGACATCAAAAATAGTTGCCTGGATTCTCTTGAAAATAAAAATAGTTGCATAGCCTTTAAAAATTATTGCTCATATAGAACTACGAGGGGCAAGTCGGGAGCTGCCGGACACGATTGACCTCCAAAATCCCAGAAACTGCCGTGTTAAACGTGTAATTCGACATTAAATATACGTAACCCTTTCGGTTTCGTCACCCAAAACGGGACCGTGAGGGCAGGAAGAAAATAAATTAAATAAATAATGGCTAATAAATAATCCTGGAGCGACAGCACTGCAAAAACCACACGTCTCCATGAAGCTAACTCCAACTAAGCGCTCGGGAGTCGACTGGAAAACGAGGAGGTTATTTAGCACATTCCACACCTCATGGAAAACGGAAGGAAATAAATTCGACACACAACCCCCCCCCCCCCAGAGTAAATAATAAATAAATCAGGAAATTAAGACACGCTTCTTTTGGCAGGATGTGTTGAGGACCCAGATCATGATAAATCACACTACGAACCGTGAGAAGACGTGGCCCTGGTCAGGAGCGAGGGTTCCGTCGAGAGCTCCTCTTCCAGTCGGGATATTCGTGCTCCGAAAGATCAACAGGTCCTTAATGAGGTTTCGAGATCACAGATCGATGAGGTTTTGAGATCCAGGCGCTCATCATCTCACACCGGTCGTAGGTCTGGGGCTCAGGAGAGGACGGGCAGGAGGGCTCAGTGCAGGAGGAGAGCGGTGGAGGGACCATCACAGAGAAGCTCTGAGATTGGCTGGACTGTTCCGTCCCTGGATGATACGGCAAAGATGCAGCTTCCCACCCAAAGGAGAACCTCAAGGAGGAGCAACCGTGCTGGTCTTCTGCAAGTGATCCAGCTCATTCCCACCTCTGCCAGCCCACCCAGCCGTGACTGGACTGGGAAAACCATGATGCTATTGGAGCGTGTGGAAGGGGAACTGGTCATCCTGAGGGGCAGGAAGGGCTTGTCTTCACCTGACCCGAGACGGAGGTGTGCCCACGCCCCACCACCCCAAAGGAGGGAGGAAAAGGAGCTGTAACGTCTTGGCAATGGACGATCCGAAGTGCTGGAGTGCGTTCAGGCAGAAAGTCCTGCAGGGTGAAGCCACCTTCACGAGCATCTCCGGAGCCGGAGGCAACGGCTCAGCTTTTGGCAGTGGCTGCTTGGAGTTCAGCTGTTGGGAAGGGTTCACGTGGCTCCTGGGGACAGCTCGGAAATCAGTGAGGTGACACCAGCGCAGACCTGCTGGGAGAGGAGCGGAGGGTCAGCTGAACCTTCCACAGCCACGTCCTGCGGAGATGCTCGGAAGTGTCTCACCCCGTAGTGACGACATCCTCACTCCAGTTGTGTCCGTTCTAGAAGCAGCTCCACGACGCAGCTGGACTTCTCTCTCTACGTCAAGAATTTGGGTCTAACTCTGCTTCACTATTCATTGAAGATGGCGTTGAGCTGAGGCCCGGCCACGTGGTGTGGGTAGGACTCATAGCTCATGTCTATGGGGATCTCATAGCGGGGCACTGTGTTTTGGAAGTGAGAGGCATGTCCATGTGCTCCAGCCAGGTTGACTGAGGGATAGTGGGCCATGAAGGTGTAGGATTTATCCAGGTCTGGAGACCCATCTTGCTTCAAGGAGAAGTTCCCACTGATGCTCAGGGGCGGCGTCAGGGGACCCTCGTAGGGGGGAGTGGTGCAGTCAGAGGGATGGTTTCCAAAGGACGCATCCACCAAGCTCTTGAAGGTCGGAGGCTTCAAATGCAGCAGATGCGTTTCCATGGTCCCATAGGGTGGGCTGGGGAGCCCCGGGGACTGGTAGCTGAAGGAGTGGCCGGATATGGCCGATTCACACGCCGAGGACTTGTCTTCGTGCTTCTCCAGGAACAAGGTCTGCGGGCCCAGCTGCAGACAGCCAGCCACCAGGTTGCTGGTGGGCTGGGACAAGCCCTTGCAGAGCATCTCCACGAAGCTCTTGCCTTCGGGAGTCTGTCCCGTCTCGAGCACCTCAGACAGAGCCCAGATGTAGTTCCTCGCAAGCCTCAGTGTCTCAATCTTGGACAATTTTTGAGTCTTGGAGTAGCAGGGCATCACCCTCCTCAGGTTGTCCAGAGCATCGTTCAGACCATGCATCCGCGTGCGCTCCCGAGCGTTGGCCTTCACCCGCCGGGCCCTGAATCGCTCCAGCCTCGCCTTGGTCATTTTCTTCTTCTTTGGTCCTCTTCTCTTCGGCTTTTCCCCATCATCCTCTTCCTCCTCCTCTTCCTCAATGCTGTCGTGCTCTTCGTTCAAGCCAGACATCAATCCAAAAGGACCTTGCCTGCCGTCCTCTTCCTTCAGCTCATCTTTGGAGCTCAAGGTTTCGTCCATCCAGGCTTGGGTGCTCACGAGCTCCGCCATCTCCTTGGGCTTGGTGTACGTCTTGGTCATCTCTGATCTCTGCAACAAAGGGACAAGGAGATGTTAACAAATTCCAGCAGAAGAGTCACTCAACACAGTGAGGGCATTAGGAACTGAGCTCAAAGTCATCTTCCAGAGACACCAACTGCTTTCTGTCCACTGATGGTACCTACAGAATCTAGTTATCCATCATCCATCCATCAATCAATCCATCATCAATCTATTTCTTTATCTACAATCATTTCTGGTGAATTTTTTTGGGTCTCCCTGGGGCCCAGGAGCAATTTTCCAGGACTTAGGGCTTCCAACAATTCAATTTTTAGCATTATTCTTACTCACACGTCCCTGCCCTCATGGCCTCAACCCCGATTGTCACACTGCGGGTTGCGAAAGGGAGCTTGAAGGTGAAGGTCCTCTGGAGCTTTTCCTGCCTGAGCTCTTCTAACCCGAGCACATTTCCTTGAACCTTGGTTTCCCTCTGCCATGACAAACATGGCCACACTGCACAAACCAGCCTGGGTTTCCCGTTAATCAGCCCCCCCAAATCCCATCATCGTGCCTGACTCATTTCATAAAGCTTTAGCATCTAAGCAGCTTTGCTGATCGGGTGCTGCTCCACTGCCCCTCTCCACCCCGTGTGGAAAATCCCCCTTTTAAGACGCACGACAAGGGCTCACCGGCTGGATTAGGGTGTTCATCGCTCCCCCCAGCCCTCCTATCCCTGGAGGACCACGCGGCTCCAACTAATTCTTCGGTAGAGTAATGGGGGTCTGTCAGATGTTGGGAAATCTGGTGGGCGAAGGTGGTGAAGGACCATCTTTGGGATGAATGGATGGGTCCGGTTGAGCTGGGATGGAGCAGGTCCAAATACCCACAGTCCTGGTGGGACCACAGAGCTGCACCCACTTTGGATGGTGAGAACGGCCCTGAAACGGCTCTAAATCTGCCCCAAAACCCCTCCAGGCTGCACTCGGAGGGTGATTTTTTCACCCCAACCTTGGAGACATGTTGCAAAGGCAGCGTTCCCACCTGCAGCTCCCCTCTCTCCCTGGTCCTGGGCACCAGAATCCATCCCAGAAGAAAAACCACGAGGTTTGGGGTTCTGCTCAAGAGCCGAGCTCAGCGCCTTCCCCCCCTTCCCTGCACTTCGCGGCGCGGGATTCCCGTGGCGGTGTTTCGGAAGGTTGTCTCTGGAAACGCGGGCTGAATTTGGAGAGATTTTGCTCTCTTTCTCCAGAATATTGATTAAAAAAAAAAAAAAGGGGGGGGGGAAAGTAGACAAAGAGAGAATTGCCTGACGAAGTCACTCTGGTCATCTCCCAAGGAAGGGGATGGTGGGAACCCCCTGTGACATGGGAAGCTTGTCCAGCCCGTTATTTGAGACACCTTTCCTTATCAAACGTCTCCATCCCACGTTGTCTGAAAGACCCACAAGAAACCCCTTGCAGGAAAAAGCCCGCTGTAGCCCAAAAAACTTAATTTTCAAGTAGGGATGGCTCAGCTCAGCAGAGGGAGATGCTGCCCCTTTGTGTCACCAGGCACCGAGCTCCTACCCCAAAACAAGAAGGTTCAACTCCTTCTCCTTTCCTGCAGGACCAGGAACCTGGTTTCAACCATCCATTGGTTTCCACCGTCCGTCGTTTTCCTTCCGATGGACTCGATCCTCCAGAGAAGGACAAAGACTGACTGAGTCCAGCCCTGCACAGCCCCTGGTATGAAGACCCCGACCCCAGATAGGGCCACCCAAAGCAGCAGAACCACAGAGGGCTGAGGAAGAGGATGAAGGAAAGATGGTGGCACAAGAGCCATGAACAAAACGGGCAGCTGGGGCTGGGAATTCGTTACGGAGAGGGGCAGGAGGGACAAGACAGCCCCGAGCAGACCATGAAAATTAGGATTTACTGGAGAGTTCTGCACCGTGTCCTGCTGGGGAAGGTGGAAGGACGTGGCCCAGATGTATGGGGACCCAGTGAGCTCCAGCCAAAGGGTGGATTAAAAGCCCTCCAGCTGCTCCATCACGGCCAACGAGGTGGCTACGGGGGCACCGGTGACGGCTGAGTCCTGAACCCGGGGCCGCCCAGAGCTCCCAGTCCTGCTCGTGGTCCCAGTCTCACCAACTGGTGGGGGAGAGGGGGTGCGCTGACATTTTGGGGCGGGGGGAATCTGCTCGAGGGCAGCCCTCCAGCACCCACACAGAGCTGGAAAAGCTGGAGGAAGGTGGGGGGTGCTGGTTTCCTCCCTGCTGGGGTCCTGGCCCTGGGCAGGACTCGCTGGGGAAGGGGCTGCGCTTGCAGAGCACTGGGCCCCCCCCACCGGGGTCCCCTCCCCAGGCTGCCTGCTCCAGGAGCGGAAAAAGGGGAGTTGGGGCAGCTCCTTCATCTCCCCCATCACCTTCATCACCTCCAGCCCCGACGTGGTGGCCAGACCTGCTGCCAGGCAGTGCCCGGTGCCAAGGCAGAGCAGACCCCCCCCAGCACGGGGGTCCCCGCCCGGGCCCGGGGTTGCGGCTCCAGCCCCGACGGCTGCGGGGAGCCGGGATGGGGCGGGGGGGGTGGCTGGGGCTCGGTACCGCCGGCTCCATCCCACCCTCCGCCCTGCACCTCCCCTCGGAGGGCACAGAGCCCCCCCCGGGACGGGGTCCCGCTGCTCCGTCGTGGGGCCAGACCCCACCCGCGCCGTCCTGGAGGGTCGCCCGGGGAACCGGGGGGGCACCGAGCAACCGGGGGGCCCCATCGGAGGGGGCGACGCGTCCCTTCGGGTCCCCCGCACCCCCGGGGGTCCCGCTCCGCCCTTACCTGGGCACCGGAGCGAGTCCCCGCTGTCACTTGCCCGGGCGCATCGTGGCTCCAGCTCCCGCGGCGGTGGCACCGGGAGCGGCACCGGGAGCGGGCAGCTCCGCTGTCGGGCGGTTTTGAGAGCTCCGAGCTGCCGGGGGCTCCTGCCCGGCCACGGATCCCGCGTGGCTCCTCCCACGGGGGGGAGGTGACCGAGCCCAGCCCCTCCCGCCGCTCCACCGGGACCCCGACGGCAACCCCGGGTATCCCTGGATGGGTGCCCTCGAGTGGGCACCCCCGATCCGCGGGCATCCCTGTGATGGGTACCCCTAGACTGGCGTCCTTGGGTGAGTACACTGGGCAGGGTCCTCTGGATGGGCACCCTTAGGTGAGCATCCCTGGACCAGCACCCTGGCATGAACACCTTAGGACGGGCACCCCTGGATGGACCCTCCTAGATGAGCACTCCTAGATGGGCACCCCTGAATGGAATCCCCTAGATGGGCATCCCTGGATGAGCACCCTTGGGTCAGCATCCGTGGACCAGCACCCTGGCATGAAAACCTTAGGATGGGCTTCCCTAGATAAGCACCTCTGAATGGGCACTCCTAGATATGCATCCCTGAATGGGCACCCCTAGATATGCACCCCTGAATGAGAACCCCTGGATGGGCATCCCTGAACCAGCACCCCTGGATAAGCACCCTGGGAAGAACACCTTAGGATGAACGCCCCTGGATGGGCACCCCTGCATGGACCCTCTTAGGTGAGCACCCCTAGATGGGCACATCTGGATGGACCCTCCTAGATGAGCACCCCTACATGAGCACCCTTGGATGGGCACCCTTGGATGGGCATCCCTGGATGGGCACCCTGGGCGGGCATCCCAGCCTGCCCAACACCAGGCCAGATCCTGCCACACTGCTTCCTCCATGGAGGGGGTCCCACAGCGGAGTCCCCACCCATCCAACAGCGCACTGCCGGGCATGACGTCACAGCGACACGGAGCTTTGGGGGTCTCAGACTCGGCTGCCACCACCCCTCACCCCCTTGGCCGGACTGGGGTGGCCACCAGGCCCTGGGTGACGCTGGCCTCGCCCCAGGTGCTGGGGGGTGGGCGCTGGGTGGCGGGGGGGGGGGGGTCACAACTCCCTCCCAGTCTTAATGAGACAACGAAGGGGGAATAATTAGTGGCTGGTAGAGCCAGAAGGGGCCCGGCTGAGCTCAGACAAGCGAAGGGGCCTCGGGGTCCCCAGCCCGCGGCCGGTGAGAGGGGGGGCGATGGGAAAAGACCCCCCCCATTAATTAAGGGATGGGTTTTATGGGTGACTTTGCTCCGGTTCTTGGCTCCTGTGAGTGCGGGGGGCTGCGGCCACCCAGCCCCTTCCCCAAGCCGTCCCTTGGGCAGCAGAGAGGCTGGAAATTGGGGGGGGGGGATCCCAAAATTCATCCCGTCTCCCCTCCATCCTCACGTGGGACCATCGAGCATCCTTCCATGGGAGCCTCCCCGCGCACGGCAGCCCTCGGGACCCTCCATCTCTGTTTAGCCGTGGCGGTTTTGGCGATTTGGGATTCCGAGGAATACTAATGAATTCATTAATACTAATTAATTCCTTAATGGCTTCGTGTTTGGCTTCCCACAGGAGGGGTCGGGCCGGGCAGGAACAGATTGCGCCCGATAAATCTGCCTGTTGCCGCCTCGGCCGGCGCGGTGACGGCTTCGGCCCCTCCCTGACAGATGGTTCCAACAGGTCCGGGGCACCAGGACAAAAAAAGGGGCCGGTGGGCACCAGGGGGGAGGCTGGGGGGTGGGGGGTGGAGGGGGACACACACACACGTACAAGGAATCATCCCCCCGGGGCTGTCGGTGACCCCCCGGGAGCAAGCGGGGGGCGACGGCGGGTGTATTGTGTGCCACGTGCCGCTGGCTAATCCCATTGTGCGGGGGCTTCGCATCTGGTGGGGTTATGGGAGGCTCTGGTGTGTGGCCCCCCCACCCCCCCTCACCCCTCCTCCCCACCCTCCGAGGACCCCTCTCACAAGATGTTCAACTTTCCCACTCCTACCGCTGGCACCAGCCCCCGGGGACAGGCACCGCAGCGTCAGGATGGGCGCCCACCTTGGGGGTAAAGGGGGGTGAAGCCCCCCCCCCCCCCCCATCCCCAGTGGGTGCTGGGGTCTCCAAAGGGCTGGGCGCTACCATTTCCCAGCTGGGCTCAGCCCCACATGCAGCCCCCGGTGAACCCCCAACCCCAGGCTGTGCCCACGCCAGGACCCCCCCACCCTCCCCGAGAGCCCCCTCACCCCAGTGTGTCCTTTCCTGGTGTCCCCCCCTCCTCGAATGTCCCCTCGTGTCCCTCCCAAGCGTCCTCCATCCCCCCATTTAACCCTCCCATCTCTCGGGGGTCACCTGCTCCCATCCCCCATCCTCCGGGGTCCCCCCTCCCCTCCAGTCCCCCATATCTCTCCCCCCCCTCCCCATCACCTTCCCACCACCCCACGTCTCCCCCCAGATCTCCATTCCCAGGCAAAGGTGGCTCCAGACACCAGCCTGTTACCCCACACCCATCTCCGCATGTCCCTGGCCCCCTCCGTGTTCCCACTCTTGGCTGCTCCTCCTGAGCCTCAGTTTCCCTCTCCGCCACAGGGCTCTGAGCCCACGAGGAACAGGCTGCACCATCCCCATGACATCTGGAGAAGAGGTGGTGGGTCCTGAGCTTGGCCACGTTACCCCCATCTGTTGACCACAAAGATGTCCCTCGCGCCGTGGGCCCTCCCTGGTGCTCTGCAAGGAGATCTCCCCTGAAAGCGTCATCCTCGGATGCTCCAGAGCCCAGGGCTGCAACCACGGCGGGAAAATGGCAGTCCCAGCAGGGCTGGGGTGATGGGGGGGGGCTCAGAGCAGGTCCTCCCAACAACTGCAAGACTCGCCAAAAGGAGCTCCACCTCGATGATGCTCCACCTCGATGATACTCCACCTTGATGCTCCGCTCTGAGATACTCCACCTCGGTGCTCCACCCTGGGATGCTCCACCTCGATGCTGCTCCACCTCCATGCTGCTCCACCCTGGGATGCTGCTCCACCCTGGGATGCTGCACCTCGATGCTGCTCCACCCTGGGGTACTCCACCTTGATGCTCCACCCTGGGATACTCCACCTTGATGCTCCACCCTGGGATACTCCACCTTGATGCTCCACCCTGAGATACTCCACCTCGGTGCTGCTCCACTCTGGGATGCTGCTCCACTCTGGGATGCTGCTCCACCCTGGGATGCTGCTCCACCCTGGGGTACTCCACCTTGATGCTCCACCCTGGGATATTCCATCTCAGTGCTCCACCCTGGATTCTCCACCTCGATGCTCCCCCTAAAGAGGGGATGAACCCACCACCCAGATTCTCCAGGCAGGGCACAAACCTGCTCGTACAAGGGGCACAATTTGGTGTTGACAAGAAGCGGGGGGAGCTCATCCCCTCCCCATCCTCATGTCCCACCAACACCCCCTGCCCCGGTGCCCCCCAACCCCCGCACCCACCCTGGCATTCCTGGGCCCGGGTGCAAACCCAATTAGCGCGTATTAACGGGGTCTCATTTAATCGGGGCAGCTGCGCCCGCGCCCGCGCCCGCCTGATTTGCATAACACTGGGGAATGCAATTAAAGAGAAATCAGGGGCTGGGGGGGTCTCTGGGACGGCGTGGGGCTGGGGGGGGGGGGCACGGCCGGCGCTCGCTGACCCGTGGTTGTCAGTTTGAGCGATGGTGGCGGCGGAGGGGGGGGGGGGCTGTGACAAAGGGGGGCTGTCCCCGAGGACCCCCGGCAGCTCGGTTCGGGGGGTGTTTACACCGCTCCCTGCCTCAGTTTCCCCTGCTCAGCCCGGGGCCGTTCCCCTGGCACGGAGGTGGAGTGAGGAGGGGGGATGCCAAAGCGCCCAGATGGAGCGGGAGGCACAGATGGGGCTCGACCCCCGCCCCCGGGCTCAGCCCCGAGAGGGGCTTTTCCCGCCGCCAGGATCATCCAGGGGGTGCCAGGGGTGGGCGCAGCAGCACGAGTCTGGCCGCTGAGGAGCAAGATGGAACCCGCCACATCCCCTTCCCCCTGCCCCGTGTGCCAGGCAGGGTCCTGGGGGTCCTCATCCCCTTCCCCCTGCCCTGTGTGCCAGGCAGGGTCCTGGGGGTCCTCATCCTCCGGCTGCCACACCCCCTTCCCTCTGCCCCAGGTGCCAGGCAGGGTCCTGGGGAGTCCCCAAGCTCCGGGCCACCAGCGTGGGACAGCTGCACCCTCAAACTGGGGGTGCATCCCCGATCTGCTGAGGGGGTGCAAGTACTCAGGAGGAGCAGTTGGCATGTGGGGTCCCCGGTCCCCCTTTGCATCTCACTGGGGTCTCCGAGGTTGGCATAACTGGGCCAAGCGGACAGACACCATCCACTCGTGGGTCGGGGGCCACTCACGGGCTGGGGGGGGGGGGGCCCCTGCCCCGCTGCGAACCTCCCCGGGGTGCTCAGCGCAGCACCCAGCCCCTGCCCTGCCCACCCTCATTTCGATAACGAGATATTTTCCTATCTGCCCGCTGCAGAGCAGAGCCCAGCGGGCCCAGGGCACAGCCCTAAGGCCACCGTGTCACCTCGAGGGCCCCGGTGGTTGTCACCCCCACCCTGGGCAGGCTCCAGCCGTGCCACACGCGTGTGCGATGGAGCAGAATTGGAGCGGGGCGAGCGCCGGCCACGCATCCCCGGGCAGGAGCTGACATCTGCTGGTAGGAAACCTCCGCGGCTGCCAGCCCCAGGGGTGCCCGGCACCCCGCTCCGGGGGGGCTCAGCAGACCCCATCCCGTGTCACCCCAAATGTGGGGGAACACGAGAGCTCAGCCACGCAGAGGTCCCCCAGTAGGAGGGATGGTGCCAACCTGCGCGTCCTCCAACGTGGAGGGTTGGAGGTGGCATAGCCCTGGTGCTGGGCAGATCGGGGGGACCGGCACATGGGGCACAGCACAGTCTGGATCACAGGACAGACTTGGGGTGCCAGGATATGGGGTATGGCACAGCCCTGGGGTCATAGGACAGGTATTGGGGTCAAGGACATGGGGCAGAGCACAGCCTTGGGGATGCTGGGCAGATTTGGGGACCAGGACATGGGGTACAGCATAGCCCCGGGGTCAAAGAATGGTTTTGGGGACCAGGACGTGGGGCAGAGCACAACCTTGGGGTCACAGGACAGATTTGGGGTGCCAGGGTATGGGATATGGCACAGCCCTGGGGTCACAGAACAGTTTTGGGGAGATCTGGACATGGGGTACGGAACAGCCCTGTGGTCACAGGAGAGTTTTGGGGAGCAGGACATGGGGGTGCTGTCTGCAGCCACTTCTACCCCTTCCACCCTCGTGGTGGGGACCAAAGGGCCCCGCGTGGCATCGCCAAGGTGGTCCCAGCCTCTTGGCACCGGCTTCATCCCAGCAAAGAGCCCATTGGGGGGTGCCCGGAGCCCACCCCGAAACCCCCAGGGGCTGGAGGGGGTTTGTCTCAGGTCCCCCTGCCCCTGCCCAGGCTCTGCAGGAGGAGGAGGAGGAGGAAGATCCCTTGGCACAGGCAGTGACGCTGCTGCCTGGACCACGACCACGGGCCCCAGATGTTGAGCTGCGGGCACGGCTTTGCCGACAGCCGCCGTCTCTGCCCGTTTGGCAACCTCCTCGCCCAGCTGCCGTCCCCTCTCCTCCGGCTCCGCAGCCGGGGCTGCCATCCCCCCCCCCCAATCCCCTGAGCATCCCTGGATCATCCCCCAGGACCAAGGGGGACGAGAAGCTGCCGTGGCACCTGGTCCAGCTTGGCCCCAACCCAGGCATGGAGATTTGCTGGCAGCTCTGGGAGGGATGCAGGGATCTGTGCCAGCATCCCTTGGGAAGAGGAGCCCGGGCACCTCTGCGGGCACCAGGATCCAGCCGAGAGGTGACTTTGCTGGAGGAACAATGGAGGGGGACGGGGGGACGTCAAGCAGGGTCAGGGCAGAGCGGTGCCAAGGGTGCCCGGTCTCCCTGGGAGAACCGGTCACTTTACCGCGAACACGGATTTTCTGAGAATTTCCAAGTCAATTTGTTAATTAGTTGACGAGCTAAAATTAATTAGAAATGGGTCCTCCGAGGGCTGCTGCTCCGCGGCGGGTCGTCAGGTCCGGCTGCCAGCGACAGCGGTGAATTAAGTGAAATAATCGCGGTGACGGCTCCCGCCCGCGGCGGCCGGCTCCGGGCTCCGGATCCAAACCGCACGTGGAGGCTGTGGCCACCGGAGCTCCCGGGGACACATCCCAGGACACCGCCTGGCATCACCCACCCACTCCCAGAAAGGACGGGGAGCCAAGGAACCCCCCACGAGCTGCGCCCTGGCACCGCGGCCGTGCCCGGCTCCTGCCTATGGATGCTCCAGACCTGGAAAAATCAATGCCCTGAAGCCTCAGAGCTGTTGGATGGATTTTGGCGATCCCATTGCCTCCCACTCCAGTTCCTGGGGACCCTGAAGTCATTTAGGGTTCCCAAATCCCAGGCAGCGCCATCCAGTGGGACCGTGCTGCCCCGAGCATCCTCACTTGGAGAGTTTTCCCAAAACAGAGTCCTTTTTTAAGGTCAATCCTGGAGCTTTAGGGACATGGATGGGCGGACACGGACGAGCCTTTCCCACCGGATTGCACCGCCCGGCACAAAGCCAGGAGGGCTCCGTCAGCCGGAGTCTAATTCAAGCTCCTCTCCATCCCCAGCAAATCCATCGCTCGT
Source organism: Tauraco erythrolophus (assembly GCF_009769465.1). Taxonomy (NCBI): domain Eukaryota; kingdom Metazoa; phylum Chordata; class Aves; order Musophagiformes; family Musophagidae; genus Tauraco; species Tauraco erythrolophus. Next base: position 101,504 of record NC_141495.1, read on the forward strand.
AACCCACGGACCCACCTCAGGGAACAATTCCGGGGCGTCAGGAATAGCTCCCGCCATCACCCCCGGGCACAGCCCGCTCTGCGGAGAGCGGCATCACCGCCGCATCCCAGCTCCTGGCCTCTCCTGCCAGGAGCCTTTTTTTTTAGGGGGAAAAGAGGAGAAAAAAAGTCCAGAAAAGTTGTTTTTGCAGCTGAGATTTCTCTCGGCTGAGGCGAGAAGCCGGAGGTGGCCGCGGCACTTGGCGCCGCATAAATTCATCCGCCTCCGCCGCTTCCCTTGGCCGGCTCCGAGGTGGACGGTGCCATCCGTGAGCTCCTCTGCACTGGCACGACGTACCCTTCACCTGCCAAACTGGGCCAAATCCCCCAAAAAAACCCAGAGAAATCCTTGATTTACTCCAAAAGGTGCCCAGGAGTGCCAGGAGGGAGCGGGGGCGGTGAGGGGTGCACAGCTGCCAGCCCAAGCGAGGAAGAGGAGGCAGCTCTTCGCATGGGGCATTGGGATTTGGGTCTCTGAAGAGACACGGAGCTTCTCCCACCTGCTTCCCACGGAGCTGTCAGCATCATCCTTGTTACCATAGCAACCAGGCAGGGCCCCCCCCCACCTCCAGCCCTGGGTGTTGGCAGAGCGGCGGGTGTCGGAGAGGTGAATCCAACACCTCGGCTCCTGCAGGACCTCCATGAGGGGGGGGGGGGTGGCACATACTGGTGCATTTTGGACCTGGAGCCATGGCCAGGGTGGTCCCCAGCATGGCACCCTGGAGGGGAGGACCCTCTCCCACCCCTATGCACCCCCTCTACTCACCCCGGTCACCCAGTTGTCACCTCGTGTCCCAGTACCGCTCACACCCAGGACACCCAGAACACCCCGGAGCAGCATCGTCCCTACGCCGGAGGTGGGGACACCGGAGTGCAGACACCATGGGGACATTGAGGTGGAGATGGACCATGGTGGGGACATCAAGGTGGGAACCACCATGGGGACACCGAGGCGGGGACTACTGTGAGGACCCCAAGAGATGCCCATGCCATCCCCATTCCTCATGGCCTGAGTGGCCAGTGCCAGTCGGGAAGAGGGTGGGAAGAGCCCCAGGAGCTAACAAACTCCGCTAATGAGGAACAGAGCACCCAGCACCCAAGCCATGTATGGGCAACGAGAGTTTGGGGACCCACAGTCCTGTGGGTGGGGGTCTCCGGCTGTACCATGGCAGGACAGGCTCCAGGGCACAGCTGGGCACAGCTGGATCCGGCTGAGCCTCTGCAGCTGGAGGGGTCCCAGTGGATCTGGGGAGCAGTGGGGTGGTTTCCATGGTGAAGAAGGACAGAAGACCATGAGTGTAGGGCTGATGGGTGTCGTGGGACCCCCGTGCAGGGGAGGGGTCACTCCCCATGGAGGGGCACCCAGCGCGTGCCATAACGAATGGAGTCAGGGCAGATGCGGACGCTGGCATAGGACGAGGCGGGCAGCGAGTTGGGGTCGGCTTTATTGGGGGCTTCGGTGCGGGGTGCCGGACACGGGTGGTGCAGGGAGAGCCGGGGGATGAGCCAGGAACCAACCGGAGCTGGAGTCAGGGAGCTGCGAGATGCTCGTGCGGAGCCAGGGATGCTCGGAGGGAGGAGGGGGCTGCATCCTGCGCCCCGGGAAGCGTGGTGGCACCCGGGGCCAGCCCTGTGAGGGAGCCCCAGTGGTGTTGTGGAGGCGGAGCTGGTCCTGGGACCTTCACTGCCCCCAAACCGGCTCCAAGCCGGTCCCCCCAGCCCAGTGCTGGCTCCAGATGAGCCGCCAGTACACATTGGGATGTGGAGGTCCCTGGTGTGGGATCAGGGGAGGGTTGGTGGGGTGGGATGGCAGGGTGGTGGGATGGTGGGGTGGTGGGGAGGTCTGGTGGGGTGGTGGGGAGGTCTGGTGGGGTGGTGAGGTGGTTTGGTGGGATGGCGGGGAGGTTTGGTGGGATGGAGGGGACGTTTGGGTGCTCAGTGCTCAGGACAGGAGCAGAGGAGCTGGGCATAGTCTTGGGCAGCCATGTAGAGGTGGGGGGTGACTCCCAGTGCCCCCAGGAGAGCATCCCCCCACCCACCCTCCAGCCCTGGAGCACCCCCTGAGGAAGGGACTCACTGTGCCGGCTGCGCAAGGGTCACCTTGAAGAGAGAAAACACCAAAGAGGTGAAACCTGACCCAGTCCCACCACCCCACCCTCACGGGAGCACCCAGCACCCACCCCACTACATCCCCCACCTCTCGGTGCCCCGGTGCTGCCCCGTTCCCTGCTCACCCGATGAGGCTGGAAGTCAGACCCTTCAGCAGCCGGTTCAGCGTGTCCACGAGGACGGCCAGCACCCCGTTAGCCCTCGTGGCCACCACGACACCTGCAGCGAGAAACGGGATTGCCCAGCACCCGATGTGCCCGTAACCGGGTGCTCCTCATCCCACCACCCCCCCCCAAAACAGCACCCCTGACACCTGGCACGTCTTGACCAAGGCCAAGCTGCCTCCTGCCAGTGGGGTTTGCCGAGGGCTGGCGCTGCTGGGACCCCATCCGTGCTGGGGGGGTCCACCCCACACGCTCCCCCGAGGGATGCAGGAGCATCCTCACCGGCCGGGAACAACCCAACCTCCAGAGCAGGAGCAGAAAACCCAAAGATTTGCCCTTTTCTGGAGGGTTTGGGGTCTTTGGGGGGGGTTCCAAACCTCCACCTTGCAGCCCCCAGAGCCCCCGGCTGAGCGGGATGCACCGGCGGGACCTTGGACTCACCGGAGCCTGGGGGAAACGTCGCATTGACGGGATCTGCAGGAGGAAGGGAGACGGCGTCACCCACCCCAACGGCGTGCTGGGACCCCCCCTGCACCCCACCAGGGAGCACCCCGGTGCCACCCCACGTCTCGCAGGGGCCCTGCCGGACTCACGGCCAGTAGCCAGGCTGCAGGCGAGCCCGGCCAGCAGCAGGATGAGCCAGAGCTTCGCCATCGCGGAGGATTTGGGATGACAGCCACGACCCGGAGCCGCCCAGGGATGTTTCGGGACCGGAGCCACCCAGGGATGGTTCGGGACCGCGGTCCGTCCCTTATGAAGGCGGCAGGTGCCGAGCGGGGAGGGGCTGGGAGCGTTCAGGGACTCACGGGATTTTCCAGGTGTGGGAAGACGCCCATGGCCGGGGGCAAGATTGGGCAGGATTAGCCCGGATTAGCCCCGCAGCCCCTCCGGGCATCCCAGCCTGCCCCGCTGCCAACTCCAAACCCACCCAAACCAACTCCAAACCCACCCAAACCAACCCCAAACCCACCCAAACCAACCGCAGCCCCGTTCCCAGGGCTCCCAGCCCTCCAGCCCCCCCTCCCAGCTTACTCCATAACCCCCCACTCACTTCCCAGCCCCTATACCCTCCTGCCCTCCCCCAGCCCCCCCCAGCCCCAGCCCTTCCCTGCTCATCACGGAGCACGTTTTTGGCTCCAGCACCTTATTTCCCATCTCTGGATGGATATCAGAGAGCGAGGGGATGTTCTGGAGCGGCGGAGGCTTGGGGATGGGGTGGGGGGAGGAAGGGTGACACCAGCCTGGTCCCAGCCCGGGCAGAGATTTGGGGTGCACAGGGGAGGTGACGGTGGGGATCATCACTCGAGCTCCAGAAGGGAGCATCGTCGTGATCCGTCACGATCCGGCGCAGTCCGGCACGGTCCGTTGTGGTCCATCATGGTCCATCGTGGTCCATCACGGTCCGTCGCGGTCCCAGAGGGACCACGGGACGAGGACGAGCCGTGGCTCCACGGGCAGCACCGAGGCCGCCGTCACCTGCCAAAAACCTGCATGAACCATCTCCCCGGCGCTGTTCGGCAAAGGAACCCCCAAAGGAACCCCGGAATCCCGTCTGGAGCATCCGTGGGAGGGAGGGGGGCACGTCGTGTCTATCCGGACGTGGATGGCAGTGGGGAAGAGCGGTGCCGGCACAGCCCGGCCAGGCGGATAGAGCAGCTGGGCACAACCCACCGGATTCACCTGGGCAGTTTCACACCTCCAGGTTGAAAATGTAGGAAAAATATTTAGGAGAAACTCTAGGAAAAGTTTTACGGAGGCACTGGCAGCAGCACCCTGGGCTGGTGGGGCGGGGGTCACCCAGGAGATGCTCTGGCAGGTTGGGTGGGGATGGAAGGGGGCACCCAGGAGATGCTCCAGCAGGTTGGGTGGAGATGGAAGGGGGCACCCAGGAGATGCTCCGGCAGGTTGGGTGGAGATGGAAGGGGGCACCCAGGAGATGCTCCGGCAGGTTGGGTGGGGATGGGGATGCGGATGGGGTGCTACTGGGGGGTGGACCACCCAGATTTAGGGTGTGGTCGACGCTTGAGCCCCCAACTCTCCCCTGCTGACTCCAGCAGCCCACGGTCCCGTGGGACGATGCTCCCCCGGCCCCCCCAGCCCTCGGGCTCCGTTTGCATCGGGCCGTGGGGTGGTTCAGCCCCGGATTGAAACGCTCCGCGCAGCCCCGAGCCTTTTGTTTTTCACTCTAAAACCTGCGAAATCGGGTCCCTGCTGGGGTGCGGGGGGGTCTCAGGAACTGCAGGGAGCTCAGAGAAGAGGAGCCTTCACCGTCCCCACCCTTAAATCCCCGTCCCCAGGCCCTGGCAGAGCCTTCGCTGCCTCTTGGCTTCGGAGACTGGGGGGTAAATCCTGGATATTTTCCATGCGTTTCTCCCGCCCAGAGCCTGAGGCAGGATTTGTGCTCAGTTCTGTGTCTCAAAGCACCCAGTGTTCATTCCTGGGGTGGGAAGAGGAGGAAGAGGAGAACCTCGGAGCACCCAGCTCTGCACCCCGGGGCGGGATTTGAGGCATTCGGATACAGCACACGGAGCCAAACCATCCCCCTCCGTGGGGGGGAGCGGTGGGAGCGTGGGTGGGAGCTGGGATCCTGGGCTGGGGACGCGGGGAGCACGTGTGCTCCCAAGTGCAGCTTCGTTTCGATGCTCCACCATCCTCCATCCCGCCTGGTTAATTCATTTCTGCCCTAAACCCCCTGGGCTCCGGGCTCAAAAGCCCCAAATCTTCAAAATTTGGATGGAATTTAGGGAAGTTGGGACTCTCGTTTCCCTGGGCCGGGCAGCAGAGCCAGTTGAAGGTGTCACACCACGCCCTCAGCCCCGGCCCCGTCACCAGCCACCCGTCCCCAGCAGTTCCCCCAGTACGGTGCACTGGTTTTCAGCCCAGTCCCGGTCCTGATCCCAGTTCCTGCAGGCACCATCGGGATGGGGAGGCCTCGGGATGGGGGGGCCTTGGGATGGAGGGGTCTGGGGATGGGGGACCTGGTCCTGAGCTCCAGCCATGCCCCACCAAGGCTTTCTCAGGAGGCTTCGGACAACCCCACCCAGGACCTCCCTGGCAAAGCCCGGGACAGAGCCGGGTTTATTTCTTGGATAAACCGAGACCAGGAAGATCCAGGGGACTGGGAACGCACCCGGGGGTCACTGCTGGAATTTGCAGGAACCTCCAGGTTTGCGGGGTCCCCACGGACCCTTCTGCAGAGGCAGAGGAGGAGGATGAAGCACAGCCCGAGCCAGGACGGAGCTGCCACCGCGGGTTGGGACCCAGAGCGGAGCCACGGACGGGCGGTGGGATCCAGCCGCGGTGCCGGAGGGGCTGCGGGGCTAATCCCAGCTAATCCCAGCTAATCCCGTTTTTGGCTGCTCTCCACAGGGAAGCCCTGGGGTTTGTTTATCCATCCAGGACTTTCCTTTTCCTGGCAACTCCAGCACCGGTGCCCCGGAGCCGGTGCCATCGTGGCTGCGGGGAGAGGAGGGTCGCGGAGCACCGCTGCGGTGGGCAGCCGGGGACGGGGACCCCGAGAGCCCAGGGAGGACGGGCAGTGGTTGCCAGGGTGCCCATCCAGCACCCACCACCCTCCCCGCTGCCCGGTTTCGGGGCGGTGGCCGCGCTCGGTGCCCATGTCACCGACAGCTGCCGGTGCCGTGCCCGGGCGCATGAGTGGCAGCGGTGCCAGAGGGGGTTACGGACCCAGCACCATCTCGGTGCAGTTTCCTTCAGATGCCCAGATGGAGTGGAGAGGAAGAAGAGAAGAGAAAGATAAGGGGGCAGAGGATGAAGAACAGGCCTGGAGCCACGAAATCCCCTGATAAGAGAAGGGGGGGGCTCAGCGGGGGTGAAAGAACATGGAGAAACTCCAAAAAAATATCGGTCCTACCCAAACCCAGCGTCTCCTGGCTGGGACATGAGCGACCATGGGAGGCACCACGGGTCCCCCACCCACCGTGAGCCCTCGCACGGGGCCAGGACACTCTGTGGGGTGCATAGGGTGGGACCCCCCCCCTCGGTGGCAGCTCCTCTGGCCCCAGGGAAGACCCGGAGCTGAGCTCAGGTCCCTTTTTGGGGGGGGCTCGTACTGGGGGTCTCCACTGGGGCCGCATCCCACCCCCCCCAGCAGCTCCAGGAAGGGACACGGGCACCATCGTCCCTTTGGGATCTTTATTTCCAGCGTTCTGCTGGCTCTGCCCAGCAACCCCCCCCACCTCACCCCTAGTGTTACGGGCGCTGCAGCACGGGTGCCAGCACGGGTGACTGACAGTGGCCAAAGTGCGAGTGGTGGCCCCAAGAGCCGGGCACGGGGTGGGTGGCACCCCCGAGCCAGGAGGCTGGGCGGAACTGGGGGGGCGTGAGTGTGCCCCTCGGGGCAAGAGTCCTGAGTTGAAAGGTTTTTGTGTGCCAAACACCCACACGTGCACCCACACGTGCACCCACACGTGCACCCACACGTGCACACACACACACGTGGTGCTCAGACTCCAGCTGAGACTGGTTTCTGTGTCCGAAACATAATGGTACAGTCTGACCCAGTCCAATCCACCCAGCACCCAGCCGTGGCTCGTGCCATCCCCGGAGCGAGCCCGGGTCCCTCTGCGGTGGCCTCAGGTCTCCCGGTCGGTGCCATGGAGCCGGGTGGCGGGCGACTGGCTGGGCACTGGCTCCTCCGCGAAGCCGCTGCTGTCGGACTGCGCGCTGCCAGCGTGCAGCATGAGGCCTGGAGCACGGGGACATGGCGGGACACGCGCTGGCACCGGGCACCCGCTGGGCTGGCAGCCCCGCTGCCCTCTTGGGCCAGGGCGGGGAGGGGGGGCAAAACGCCACGACTCACTTCTCCGCATCCCGATGGAGAGATGGAAGGACCGACCGGCTTCCTCGTGCCCATCGCCGCCGTCATCATCCTCCTCGCTGGCGCTTGGCACCTGCACCACGGACACGGGCACGGACATGGCACGTCAGCACACACGTGTGCATGTGCAAAGATGCATCCCTGTGTGTGTGTGTGTATGTGTGTGTGCACGCGTGTGCAAGGATGCTGGTGCAGACGTGCGAGGCGTGCGCAGGAGCGGGCCCAGCGTGCCCCCTGTGCCCCCCCCCCCTCGCCAAAAGCCGCCGTTTGAAGCTTTAAATCATTCAAACCTTAAAAGCCCGAGAAGGCTCCAGGGACGTTTCCCGCTCCAGCTCCTTCCCGCCCTGCGCTGGCATCATCCGCCGGCTGAAGGGACCCCCGATTCCAGCCCCCTCCTGCCCCCCCACCCCTGATCCCAGCCCCCTCCTGCCCCCCCACCCCTGCCAGCCAAAGGGACCCCCGCTCCCAGCCCCCTCCTGCCCCCCACCCCTCTGTGCCCATCACCCCGGCGTCGCCCCTCACCTCCTCCATCTCGAACGAGTCCACCAGTTCCCTCCTGCCCAGACACTGGGGTGATGAGTCCTTCCTGGGGGGCTGCAGCCCAGTCTCCCTCGGGGGACCCCCCCGGCACCAGCCCCTGCTCCGCCGAGCCCGGTGGCCCCCAGCCCTCGGTGTGCCTGAGCCAGAGGAACGTGTCCCAGCCGGGTTCAAGGGGTTGCCCGGGTGGCACCCATGGGACCCTGCCTTCCTCCTGGGGGGGGTCCCCCAGGAGCCAGAGCCGAAGCCGGAGTCCCCCTCGGATCCCAGCCCCTCTGGGTGCTCCGGGGTGACCCACCCGTCACTGGGACCCCTGGCCCCGCATGCCAGGGGACCCAGTGATGGGGACAAGGTGACGTTCGCCCACGGGGCAGCGGTGCCCAGCCGGTGGTCCTCGACGCTGCCCCGTCCTGCGGGGCACAGTGACCCCCCGGCCCCCTGAGCCCCTCCTGTGGGGGTGTCACCGCTGTCCTGGCCATGGGGACAGGATGGCTCCGGTGTCCCCGTTGGGGCTGGCACCAGGGTTGGCACCGGAGTCGGCTCCCGCTCCCCTCCACCACACACTGGGGCACCCAGTGTGTGACGGGGACACGCGGGGACCCCCCGCACCCGCCACGGTGACGGTGGTGCTGGGGGACCCCCTGTTGCTCCCCATGGGTGCTGCACCGTCCCCACGTCCCCATCCCTTCCCCAACCCTCGATGCCATCGGTGGGGTCAAACCGAAACCGCTCATCCCGTGCCCGCTCCAGCACCTCCTGCACCACCTCCCCCAGGGTGCTGGGCTGGCTGGGGGGCACGAGGGGCACCCGGGCGGACCCCCGCGGGTTGTCCTCGTCCCGAGGGGACGTGTAGAGGCACATGGTGGACACGGCCTTCTTCAGACGTTCCACGGGCGAGAGGGTGGTGGGCTGGGGGGGTGCCACGAGGACGGCAGGGACGTGGGGGCAAGGCCAGGCGAGGTGGGGGGGGGAGATGCGCTGCACGGGGGTCCGTGAGACGTAGGAGTAGAGGCAGAAGAAAGCGTCAGCCGTGGCAGCCAGAGCTTGGACCTGCTGGAAGCGACCTGGGGGGGGGCCAGGAGAAGCTCAGGGGGGGGTTATGGGGTGAGGGATACTCAGTGGGGCTGGGAGATGGGGCACAGGGAGGGTGGGCTGGGAGATGGGGCAGGGGGAGGGTGGGCTGGGTGCATTCCCTCAGCTCACAAGTGGGGAAACTGAGGCACGGGAGCATCTTTCCCACCATCCCGAAGGAGCAAATCCCAGCCAGTGCCATGGGTCCCGCTCACCGTGTTGGCATCTCCCCAGGTAGGTGCAGGGGGGGGGGGGCTTGGGGACCGGCGTGCCACTCACTGGCCAGCATCAAGCAGGGGTCCTCCAGCTCCATGCGTCGCACTTGAGACTTGAGGAAGAGCTGGAAGTCGATGCCTTTGGCGCGGGAAGGAGCCGAGAAGAAGCGGGGGGGGACGCGCGCCACGGCCCCCGGCTCGCTCCGCACGAAGCCCAGGTTGTAGAGGATCTCCTCGGCGTCCACCTGCCACCACTCCAGGACCTCGGAGATGCTGCGGGGTGGGGGGCAGCCCCAGCTCAGCCCCACGGGGACTGGTTTCATGAGGGGGTGACCCTGAAACCCCTCCCCGGAGACCCCCATCCCCCAGCTCCTACCTGGAGCTGGTCTTGGTGGTGAGGCTGGAGAGGGCACTGGATGCCATGCTGTGCCCCAGGTGGAGGTGCTTGACCCACGGAGCTCTGTGGCGGGGAAGGGGATGGGACCGAGCAGAGGGGATGCTGCCAGGGGGGACGGTGCCCCCAGCCCCACCACCAGCCTCCCCCAGGACCCCAGACCTCACCTGCCCGTGGCCCTGTCGCTCCCCGGGAGCAGAAGAGCTGGGAAAAGGGAGCAGAAGGTGGCAGGGAGTGAGATGGGGTGTTTTGGGGACAGGTCCCCAAACCTGAAGGGGATGTCCTTCCCCTGGGATGTGTCCCTTCCCTGGAACATCTCCTTCTCCTTGGACATCTCTTCCCGTTGGACATCTCCTTCCTCTGGGACATCTCCTCCCCTGGGACATCTTTCCCTGGGACGTGTCCTTCCCATTGGGCATCTCCTTCCCCTGGGACATCTCCTTCCCAGAGCACGGGGGGACACAGATCTTGGGGACAGCCCAGCTCCATAAATCCTTCCCAGAGGAAAAGCCACCCCTGATCCGCTCCTGCCTGTGCCAACCCCCCCTGCCTGTGCCCACCCCCACTGCCTGTGCCCGTGGGGTGACAGTGACACCGACACCGCAGCAGAGGACACCCTGGGGTGGTTGGTACCTTCAGCCCCCAGGGTCAGGTCATCCTCGAAGCTGGTCCCGTTGCTCCCGCACCCTGCAAGAGAGCGAAGCCTCGTGGGCTGGGGGGGGGCTCTGGGGACACACAGGGACCACCAGCCTCGGCACCCCAGGAGAACCGCGGGGGCAAAGCCGACGTACCCGCGGGGCCCGGCACGGCCAGCTCCTCCGGCGGGACCTCCACCGACGACCTGCTCCGGAGCAAAACCCTGGTTACGGCCCCCCCAGCCCCGTCCTGGGAGGCTGGAGGTGGGACGGGGGACCCGAGCGCGGCAGGACGGGTGGTGGGGACAGGGACGGAGGGGATGGGGTGCGGGGTGAGGGCAGGGAGGTGGCGGGGTCCCCTTGGCAGATCCCAGAGACCCTGGAGGCTCCCAGGCATGGTGCCAGGGCTTCTGTCCCAGCCCAGCCGAGGGGTTCCCAGAGGCACCTCCGTGATGCCAGGTGTGGGACTGGCACCACGTACCGGTGGCCCTGGCGTGCAACCGAGCCGTGGTGGAGTGCCACCTGCATGGGGGCAAGCAGGGAGCGGGGATGGGGGGTCATGCCACCATCCCACTGGCACCCACGCGCCCGCTCGGGTTCGACTTCCAGGAAGGTTCGAGCGCGATCCGCGGAAATTCCCACGGGAATGGGGTACCCCCCCCTCCGCCCCCCGGCTCACCCGCACTCCTGCAGCCACGTCTCTATCTTGCTGGAGGGGCTTCCTGGGGGGGACCGAGACACCCGTGAGACGACCCGGGACGTGGGGACCCCCCATCCCGTGTGCACCCCGGGGGGTGTCCCGTCCCCCCCCCACCCCGACCTTCGAGGAAGACGTCATCCAGATGGGGTGGCTGCAGCTCGGGAACATCCTGCACGGCAGCGGCCGCCTCCTCCTCCGCCGCAGTGGTCCGCCAGCACCGGCTCTGCCTGACCCATGCCCGCCGCTTCGCCCACGATGAGGGGCTGAGCACCGACGTGCCCTCCATGGCCGCAGCGCCAGGGGGCCGGGGGGGTCTCTCTGCGGGGATGTGAGACATCAATGTAGATGATGGGGGCGGTCTCCAACCCATGGTGGGGGTCTCCCACCCATGGGGTGGGCCCATAGGGTGCCCCAGGGTGGGCTCTGGGTATCCCAAGGGTGCTCTGCGCCCAGCCGGGTGTTGCCCTGGGTGCCAACAGGCGCTGGAGGGGGATGGAGGGGACGGAGCAAACGGAAGAGCTGCCGGGGCCGGATAAGGCTTGCGGAGCTGCACGGCGGCGCGGCATGTGCCAGGGCACACGATGCCAATCTCCAGAGCCCGGAGCTTCCCCGCCAGGGAATGGGCCCCTCTCGCCATCCGGTGATTTTCCATCCCAACCCCTCCCCGTCCTACAGCCCCCGAGCAAAGTGGGGACCGGTGTCCCCAGGGAGACCCCTGCTCCTGGGGGACCTGAAGGATTCCAGGCTCCTGGCATGCGGCTTCTCCACGGCTGCACCCGCTGAGGACGCCTGGTCCCTCCACCTCTGCTGTCCCCAGCACAGGGACAAGAACCCCCCAGCCCGGGAAGACCCCCGTGACACCCAATAACCGCAGCAGACCAGCTTCTCGAGCCGCCCACCTGCTCGGGCCACGAGTCCCCATGGCTGAGCGCTGCCAGAGGGGGAGCATCCCAGTCTGGCCATCACCCACCGCACCAGCACCCTGGTCCAGCCATCACTCACCACACCAGCATCCCAGTCTGGCCATCACCCACCACACCAGCACCCTGGTCCAGCCATCACTCACCACACCAGCATCCCAGTCTGGCCATCACCCACCACACCAGCACCCTGGTCCAGCCATCACCCACCACACCAGCATCCCAGTCTGGCCATCACCCACCACACCAGCACCCTCGTCCAGCCATCACCCACCACACCAGCATCCCAGTCTGGCCATCACCCACCACACCAGCATCCCAGTCTGGTCATCACCCACCACACCAGCACCCTGGTCCAGCCGTCACCCACCACACCAGCACCCTGGTCCAGCCATCACCCACTACGCCAGCATCCCAGTCCAGCCATCACCCACCACCCCGATGGCTTTGCAGAGCCGCCATGGCACCGGCCCCTGATGCCCAAAGCCAACGTGGTTTGTCCCCCACCCCACGGTGCCATGCCACAGCCGGGCCGAACGTCACCAGCGGAAGGAAGGCACCTTGTCACCATTTCCCCATTTCGGTTCTTGCCAGGCAGGGTGCAGGACACGGCAGCACCCACCTGGGCCACCCCGGACCTCCGTGATGCTCAGGGCTGGGACGTCACCTCCGGGCACCGGGCTGGGGGGGCCGGGGGGGCGGTCAGGGGGCAGCGGCCTCATAGCCGAGCTCTTCATCGAGCCACATCCAGCCCAGCCAGGGCACGTGGCCGGGGGTGCCCCCACCCCACCCCCTCGACACCCACAGACCAGGAGATGCTGCGACCGCCCCGTGCGAGTGCCAACAGCCCCCAGCCCCCCCCCCCAGGCTACCCAGCCCCGGGGGCAAAGGGGCTTTGCAGAGCCCAGCGAGGGGCTGCGGCGCATCTCTCCCGGATTCCCAGAGACCCCCATGGCTCCATCTCTTCCCCCCTAAACCCGGATCCATCCATCTCCCGCTCTTCCGCCTCCATGCCCCCGCCCTCCATCCCCTGCAACCCTTCGCTGGGGCAAATCCATCCCCGAATCCCTCCGTGCGGTTCTGGCACTCACCGGCGCGGTGGGGGCCGCGGGTGGGCAGCCCCCGGGCCGAGCGTCGCCTATGTGGGGCGAGGGGCCATCAGCCGTGGCATCCCACCGCCCCACCGCCGCGCCCGGCCCCCCGTGGCATCTGCCGTGGCGTCAGCGGGGAGGGAGGAAACTCGTGTGTTTTGAAGAGGAAATTAAAAAAATCAACAGCCAAAACCTCAAACGTTGGCCCACATCCGCTACCACAAACGGGAAAAACTTAATGAGCTGCCAGCGTGGGCGAGGGTGGCTAATAATAGCCCGGGCACCCATTGAGCCACCCAGGTTGCCATGGGTGAGGGGGCACCCATCTTCTGGAGGGGTCCCCTGCACCCAGCCTGCTCCCAGGGTGGCTGTGACACCCCAGCGAGGGGGTCCCGAGGCCCTGAGGTCGCCTCGGTGGCTGGCACCGGGTGCCCAAACAGCACGAGGCACCCAGGCGCTGCGAGGAAGAGGAGGAGGAGGATGCTTTGCTTCACACCGTGCAGCACCCAGCTCCTTCCCCAGCTCTGGCACACCGTGCCAAGGTGCCAATGCCACCGCCTCGATAAGGGAGCGCTGGGCGGGCGCATGGCACGCGTGGCTTATCAGGCGCTGGCCAGGCGAGCCCGGCGCGGCCCCGATAAAGGGACCCAGAGCAGCTCTGCCCGGGGTGGGGGGCACGAGCCAGGCTTGGGTGGCTCTAGGGGTGACGGGCAAAGCCACCCCAGGTTTGACAGAGGGTGATGGAGGCGGTTTTCCCGGTGGGATATTTACCAAACTGGGACAGCATCTCCGATCCCACCCCCCAGCACTGGGATAAAACCACCCGGTGAGGCGGGCAGCCCCACCGAGGGCATCGCGGACGCAGGGCTGGTGCTCACCTCCAGCGGGGGCATCACGGCCACGGCGGTGCCATCCCCGGTCCTTCGTCCGCGGCTCCGCGTCCCGCCGGGAGCCGGGTTCAGGCCGGGCACTGCCCGCTGGTGAGCCCCGATCCTGTCAAAAAAGGCAAGGAAGCCGCGGGCACGGCCGGGCGCTGCCCGGGAATGGTGCTGCCAGCCCCAGGGATATTTTTAGCCCGGGAGTGTTTGCGGATAAAGCCCTGAATTAACCGTTCCTTCAGGCTGGCGGGGGTTTTCGGGCCGGGGGGGGCCTGGGTGACTCTGGAATCGCTTCGCCTGGCACATCCCCTGCCAAGGACAGGGCACGTTCCCGCTCGGCATCGCCCATCATCCGGTTCCGCTCCGGGGTGGGAGCGTGAAAACGGCCTCATTTTCCCATGGAAATCCATGGAGGAGCGAGCACGGGGGGGGCGCAGAGGGATGCGCAGGGATGGGGACCCCCCCATCGCTCACCAGCCTCCCTAGGGAGGAGGGACCCCCCCATCCAGGGGAGCGGGGACCCCCAAAGCCAAAGCAGCTCTGTCCCTCGGGGGGGGGGTGGTGACAAGGGGGTCGGCAGCACATGGAGACCCAGGACGGGCAGGATTAAACCTGGTGGCAGTGCGGGGGGGGTCACCAAGCGCAGCGGGGGGCTGCGGGGGGGGGGTCCTCGGCAGCACGGAGCCGCTGTGCAGCGAGTGCTTTTTGCATCAATAATTCACGGCGGCTGCATCACGGCGGAGTGGGACGCCAGGACAGGGCCGGGGGGGGGGGCACTGGGATGGGGGGGTCTGGGTGGTCCCGCTGCCTCGTCACCCAGCCCGCCAAGCACCCCGCTGCACCGGCGGCAGCAGCGCCCAGACCCCCCAGCACCCCGCTGGCAGCATCCCCTTGGCCCCCACCATGGAGACCCCCCAGTACCCATTTTGTGCCCGGTGGGGGGGACGACTGGGGCACCCGGGGGATGAGGCAGCCCCCCCCCCGCTGCCCCCCCGCCCCATCCCCTCCTGCCTGACCTAGTTAGTGAATCCCTCCTCCCGATCCCGGCATGAATAAGTGATGGGACATGCAGTTATGGCTGCTGCCCCCCCCCGGCCCCCCGCATCCCCGGGGGCCCTTCTCACCCTCCCCCCCCCCCCCAGTCCTGGGGGTTCTGCTGGGTGGGGAGGGGGTGGATGGGGTAAGGGGGTGCAGCCCTGAACAGGAGAACCCCCCTCATATTGCAGGGGGGCACCCTGCAGACCCCCACCCTGTGCCCCCACCCCCAGGGGTGCTGCTCGCCCCCATCTCGCCCCTAAATCCTTCATCCTCGTTTTTGGGGTGTCCCCACTACATCGATATCCGCGGCACCAGTGTCCTCGGGGTGCCCAGGCCCTGGTGGCCTCCCCATCCCTCTGTCCGTCCCTCCGTCCATCTGTCCGTCCCTCCGTCCGTCCGCCCATCCTGGCCACCAGCACGGGGCCCACCCACGTCCCCTCCTGGGCCATCGGGGCCAAACCACTGTCACCCCATGGGGACTCCCCTTCGGGTGCAGCCGGTGGGGGCTGACACCCCTTCCCTGTCCTGCAATTCCCGGACAGACGGACGGACAACCGAGCCCAGGGACGGCCGCCGCTGGGGGGAACAGTCCCCAAGAGCCCCCGGTTGTGCCCCCCACCCGGGGTGGCCAAGCGCAGGCGGCCGATGACAAAGCCGGACTTTGCCCGTGTCCTCCCGGAAAGTGTCCGTGTGTCCGTCCGCCCCAGCGGGGGCCTGTCCCTGTCCTTGTCACCCGTCCCGGGAGGTGGCTCCCCGCTGGGTGCACGTGTGTGGGCGTGGGGGGGCACGTGCAGGGGGGCACGTGTGGGTCTGCATGTCCGTCTGTCCCGCTGCTCATGCGTTTGTCCCCACGTGTCTCCGTGTCCCGGTGTCCAGGTGTGTGTCCATGTGCCTGTCTGTCTGTCCGTGTCACCCGTGTGTCTGTCCCGGCGTCCTTTTGTCCACGGGCCCCAACGTCAGTCCCAGTGTCTGTCCCGCTGTCTGTCTGTCTGTCTGTCCAGGGCCTGCCAGTGTGTCTGTCCCTGTGTCCTGGGGTCTGTCCCTTTGCCACGAGGTCTGTCCGTGTGTCCATCCTTGTGTCCATGTGTCTGTCCCCGTGTCCCAGGGCTCATCTGTGTGTCTGTCCTTGTGTCCGTGTGTCTGTCCCTGTGTCCTAGAGTCTGTCCTGTGTTCATGTGACTGTCCTTGTGTCCCGGGGCCCATCCGTGTGTCTGTCCCTGTGTCCTGGGGTCCATTCTCATGTCCATGTGTCCGTCCCTGCGTCCATGTGTCTGTCCCCGTGTCCGTGTGTCTGTCCCTGTGTCCCAGGGCCCATCCATGTGTCTGTCTCTGTGTCCTTGTGTCCGTCTCTGTGTCTGTGTGTCCATCCCTGTGTCCTGGGGTCTGTCCTCGTGTCCGTGTGTCTGTCCCTGCATCCGTGTGTCTGTCCCTGTGTCCCAGGGCCCCTCCCTGTCCCCCAGGACCCATCCATGTGTCCGTCTCTGTGTCCGTGTGTCCATCCCTGTGTCCTGGGGTCTGTCCTCGTGTCCGTGTGTCCGTCCCTGCATCCAGGATCCGTCCACGTGTCCATCCCTGCGTCCGTGTGTCCGTCCCTGTGTCCTGGGGTCTGTCCTCGTGTCCGTGTGTCCGTCCCTGCGTCCAGGATCCGTCCATGTGTCCATCCCTGCGTCTGTGTGTCCGTCCCTGTGTCCTGGGGTCTGTCCTCATGTCCGTGTGTCCATCCCTGTGTCCGTGTATCCATCCCTGTGTCCTGGGGTCTGTCCTCGTGTCCGTGTGTCCGTCCCTGCATCCAGGATCCGTCCATGCGTCCATCCCTGTGTCCGTGTATCCGTCCCTGTGTCCTGGGGTCTGTCCTCGTGTCCGTGTGTCCGTCCCTGCGTCCGTGTGTCCGTCCCTGCATCCATGTGTCCGTCCCAGTGGCACACGGTCCCCGTGTCCCAGCGTCCGCCCCGCCAGTTCCCACCGTGCGCCGCGGATGGGGACCGGGACCGGGACCGGGGCCCCGGGGCGGGGCGGGGCGGTGATGGGCGGGGCCGGGGCGGGGCCGGGGCGGGGCGGCCCGGGCAGGGCCGGGAGCCACCGGGAGCCGCCGGGAGCCGCCGGAGCCGCCGCCCGTCATGGAGCCCAACAGCCCCCGCAAGATCCAGTTCACGGTGCCGCTGCTGGAGCCGCACCTCGACCCGGAGGCGGCCGAGCAGGTGGGAGGGGGGGGGGGAGGACACCGGGGAGGGGGGGTGCCACACCGGGGGGGGAGCGACCGGGGCTGCGGGTGGTCCTACCGAGGGGGCACCGGGTGGGGCGGGGGGCTGCGGGTACGGGAAGGGCACGGCGAGGGCAGCGGCGGGGGGCGAGCAGCCCCGGGGCGACCGCCGCGGTGTCGGGGCGGTGGTGGCACCCCTGGGGGGGCGGGGGGGGACGCGACCGGGTGCTGCGGGGTGGGGCGCAGCCCCCCGGTACCGGGGACACCCTCAGTGCCCCCCCCCACCCACCCCCGCACACCCCAGCACCCCAAACACCCCCCGTGGGCTCGGGGCTGCCCGGCTGGCGGTGCCAGGGCCATGTGCTGGCTCAGCACGGCGACGCCGTGGGGGGGGGTGTCCCAAGGCGGGTGTGGGGTTACGGTGTCCCCCCCCCCTCCCCGCCCCAGATCCCTCCAGCCCTTGCTCAATCCCTGCTCCCGCTGGAGGGGATCCCAGAATAGCAGCGGGAACAGGATGGCCCTGGCCGGGGGACACGACATAGCTGCCCCCCCCCGGGCAGTCTGAGCCCTCTCCCTGCCCACCTTCCCCCCCCTCGTCCCTGTGCCCCCCAGCCCCAGGGGCTGCAGGGGTCAAGAGGGGTCTTGGGGGGGACCCCCAGCCACGCCACGGTCCCCGTCATCACCAGACGTGGGAAGCTCTGCGGGGGCTTGAGGATGCTGGTGAGGAGTTGGGAGGGGGTCCAGCTGGGGGGTCTCAGCCGTGTCTCACCCCCCCGAAGACTGGGGGTCCCTGGCCGTGGAGCCCCTGCGTGCCAGCGGCGCGGGGGCGAGCGTGGGCCACCTCCCTGGCGAGCGTCTCGCTGTCGCTAAATAGTGCCACGCACCATCTGGGGCTGCCGCACGGCTCATTTGCAGCGCGGCCCCCCCAGGAGCGAGGCTGAGAGCTGGGGGGGGGGCTGCTGGGTGGTGGGCATGGGACCCCCGGCACCCACCTGGGCTGCAGCGAGGCGCAGGGGTGTCCGTGTCCCACCTCCCGTCACAGCCAGGTTCCGGGGAGGCTCGGGCACAGCCCTGCCTGTCCCTGCCTCAGTTTCCCCTCCCAGGGGTGTTCAGCTACGTCTTGGCACCTGTCGGAGCCCCGATTTGGCAGCACTTGGCAGCGTGGCAGGGCCCAAAAGCCAGCCCCGTGCGCTGGCAGCAGGTGACAATGCTGCTGTCCCCTCCCTGTGTTTACAGCTCCTATTTTTGGGGTGTTCCCTGCGGGAACCTGATGTGGGGTCCCCTGGTCAGGGGCTCACACTAAGGCAGAGCTCGGCTGTGCCAGTCCCTGGCCAGGCTGTGGCACCATGTCCCCGTGTCCTACAGGGTTGTCCCCAAGCCTGTCCAGCCCCACCCTCCGAAAGGACCTTGTCCCCGTGGACCTCCTGAGGCCCCCCGTGTCCCCACAGCTCCTGCAGCTCCGGGACCCCCGGCTCCACCAAGAGCATCCATCTGCCCTCGCCCTCCGGGGTGCCACCCATGGGTGCCAGGCCTGGCCCAGGGCTTTGTCCTGCATCTCCGCCCGGGTCCCCAAGTGCATCCTGAGCAGAGAGTGTCCCCGAGGCTGGGGAGGGGGGGTCACAGTCCAGGGAGGGGTTTGCTCCATCATGCGGAGAGATGAGCTGGACCAGTCCCCAATCCTGTTCCCATCCCTGATCCTGTTCCCATCCCCAAGCCCGTTCTGGTCCCCAACCCCCATTCCCATCCTGACTCCCCCCATGCCAGATCGGCCCCCCCCCAGGCCTGGAGGATGTGACCCCCCCCCCCAGTGATGCTGCACCCGCCGCAGGCTGCCGGGGCCGAGCTGCCGCTCTGGGCCGTGGCACTTCTTAATCGATGGTGGAGATGGATCTAAAAATAGCGGCAGGAGAGCGCGGTGCCCCGGCAAAGCCAGGGAGGGATGAAGGAAAGGATGGGGAGATGGAGAGAGGGATGGAGGGTTGGAGGGATGAAGGACCGGAGCATCCCACCCTGGGATGTCAGGTCAGGAGCCCCCCAGACACCCCAGTCCCTCTCCCAGTGCAGAGCGGGAAGGCGGGAGCACACCCCGGGGTGCTCAGCTCCACCTGGGTCACCTTGAGCAGGTGACAGCGGTGTCCCCCGCCCCATCCCTGTGCTTGGGGGGGGGGGGCTACGCTGTGGGGCACAGAGCTGCCCCACACCCCGGGGGTGGCTTTGGGGTCCCCAGGGTCCATGACTGGGGGCTGCGGGGCCCTATCCAGCCCTGGGAGGACCCCGGCCCATCCCAGCCCCATCGCTGGGGGGTGAGGGGGGGCACCTGGACCCCGAGCCTGAAGCGAGGGGCTCGTCAGTGGGTCCCTGGCTGAGAGAGGGCGATTCCCGGCGATTCCCAACTCCCTCTAATCTCCGTTTAAAATCCAGATCGTGGGTTTCTATGGTAACGGGGCCGACACGGAGAAGATGCGCGGGGGGGGGGGGGGGGGGCCGGGGAGGTGGGCTGGGGCCGGGGGGGGGTGCGGGGGGGAAGGATGAGGAGGAGGGGGGCTTCCTTCACCCGCCCAGCCGCTCGCCTGCCTCATTAGCATCTCATCAGCATCTCATTAGGCATCCCGCCTCATTAGGGAATCCTCGCTGGGAAATTCAGTTTTATTCGGAGTAATTGAGTTAGTGGGTCAGCGGGGAAAGGGGGCGAGGGAGCGGCCGCCGTGTCCCCGCCATCGTCACCACCACCGGCCACGGCCCCGTCCACGTCCGTGGCCACCGAATCCTCCAAGGAGGCCACGAAACCCCCTGCGAAGGCACCGAGTTGGGGACCACGGGGCGGGAGGGATGCTCGGGGTGACCTTGGGCAAGGACACCGTCCCCGCGGAGGAAGGGCAGGGCCCCGGCGGTGTCACCGCACCGATGGCCCCCGGTGCTTCCCGGGGCCGGGGTATAATTAGCTCCCGGCTGTCGTTGGCGCTGGCCGGGAGACCTTGATCGGAAAGACACGTGTGTCCGGCCACGGGAGCCACCGGGCGCGGGGCCCTGGTCGGAGCCCTCCGGCCCCATGGGGCCACCACCGCCCCGGGGACAAGGACATCGAGGAGGGGGCTTGGTGCTGGCGGGGCCCCGGGTGGGCATGACGGGGTTTGGGGTGCGAC
This sequence comes from Tauraco erythrolophus, assembly GCF_009769465.1. Taxonomy (NCBI): domain Eukaryota; kingdom Metazoa; phylum Chordata; class Aves; order Musophagiformes; family Musophagidae; genus Tauraco; species Tauraco erythrolophus. The sequence continues at coordinate 121,477 of NC_141495.1, forward strand.
CGCGGGTCCTGACTCTCTCCTGGTTTTCCCCCCACTTCCAGATCCGGAGGCGCCGACCAACTCCTGCCAACCTGGTCCTGAGCAGCGACCAGTCGTCCCCAGGTGGGTCCTCACAGCGTCACAGTGTCACCCCGGGCTTCAACCCCCCCGGGGACCCCCATACTCGATGCTCAGGGACCCCCATAGCTGATGCTCAGCACCACGGCACGCTGGCCGCAGCGGGACTCATCCTGCAGCCGGGCACAGCCGCACCCCCGTGTCCCCCACCCTGGGGCTGTCCCCGTGTCCCCCACCCTGGGGCTGTCCCTGTGTCCCACCCAGCCTGGCTCAGCCCCTGCCCTCCCTGCTCCAGCGCCACGTTGCCAGGATCAGGCCCCATCCATCTCTCCGGGAAGCAGCTGCTCATGTCACCGCGTTGGTGACACCGGCACGGGGCCACCACTGCTGGCACGGGGCACGGGGGACACCAGCTGTGACATTTAAGAGCTCCTCAGTCACTGGCCCAACCCGGCATGTGGCCTTTGGGGACGGAGCCCGACCCCGCTGGCAGCTGTGTCACAGCCCCCCTGCCCCCCCCAGCTGGGGGGTTTCATCTGTCCCCGGTTTTGGGGACATGCCAGGGGCTGGGCACTGTCCCCAGGTGCCACCTCCAAGTGCAGCTACTCGGGGCAGCAGCTCTGGCAGCTCCACAGGGCTGAGCATCACCCCGGGGGGTGTGTGGGGGGGGTCAGGATGCGGCCCCGGGGGCCACCCCCAGCCACCCTCCTCTGGGATGTGGCAGGGGGCGGGATGCTGGTTCCCATGGCAACGCGGGGGCGATGCTGATGGCGGGGGGGGAACCAAGCACCCACGGGTGACAGACGGACCCAGCGGGGCTGGATTGACATCAGGGGTGCAGGATGGAGCCCAGCACCCACCGCTGACCTCTGGTCCTTCTGCCTCCCCCACCCCCACCCCCCCCAAGAGATCGACGAGGACCGGCTGCCCAACCCCCTGCTGAAGGTAGGTGCTGGCACCATGGGGGGGCTGCGGGGGGGGGTCCCAGCCCCTCGGGGTGCCCCCCCCACTCACCCCCCTTCCCTCGCAGTCGGGTCTGGCCATGTCACCCAGGCAGAGGAAGAAGGTTTCCCGCACCACCCCGACCATGAAAGGTATTTGGGGTGGGGGGATGGGGGGGGGACGGTGTCCCCCTGGTGCCACAGGGGGCCCACGAGTGCGATGCCACCCCCTTTGCTCCGGTCAGTCGTGCCCAGCACGTGGGGTCCAGGCACGGCAAATGCCACCGGAGAGGATGGGGGGGCCACCAAGCCGGGCTGCACCCCCCCGATGTCACCGGGAGTGTGGGGACGGTCACCGCTGCCCCCCACGTGCCCCCCCAGCGCCGCTCCCTGCCCGGCAGAGCTGCAGATGATGGTGGAGCATCACCTGTGCAAGCAGGCGCAGGGCGAGGAGGAGGAGGAGGCTGCCACCGCCGCCACCAGCCAGGAGCACGACCACGGCCATGGCCGCTGCCGCCACGGTGACACCGAGCACAGCCACAGCCCCGGTGGCACGTGCCCGCTGGCCACGCACGAGGGTGGCCCTGGCCCTGGTAAGGATGAATCCCTCTCCTCTCTCTGGAGAGAAGGAAAGGGGGAGGATTTGGGGGGGGCTGGGATGGTTTGGGGGGTGCAGCGGGGGGGCTGCTGCGCTCACCTCCTGCCCCACGGTGCCCGCAGGGACCCACGGGGACGGGCGGCAAAGCCTGGCCAAGGAGGGCACCCATATAGCACCGGGGGTGGGTGCCGGCAAGGGGGCTGCCAGCAGTCAGTAGGTATGGATGGGAGGGTGCTGGGACACTGTGGGGGTACTGGGTCATGGTACTGAGGCACTGGGGAGGGTACTGGGACACTAGGGGGGTACTGGGCCACGGTACTGGGGCACCGGGGGGGTACTGGGACATGGTACTGGGGTGCTAGGGGTTATTGGGGGGTACTGGGACACTGGAGGATACTGGGACAATACTGAGGCACTGAGGGGTACAGGGACCCGGCATTGGGGCACTGGGGAGGGGTATTGGGGCACTGTAATGGGACACTGCAGGGTATTGGGATGCTGTACTGGGATACTGGGGGTGTACTGGGACGCTGGGGGGGTACTGGGAAACTGTACTGGGGCACTGAGGGGGTACTTGGGCACTGGGGAGGGATTCTGGGACCCTTGGGAGGGCACTGGGGGATACTGGGACCCTTAGGAGGGTACTGGGACACTGTACTGGGACACTGGGGGGGTACTGGGACGCTGTACTGGGACACTGGGGGGGTACTGGGACACTGTACTGGGACACTGGGGGGTATTGGGATGCTGTACTGGGACACTGGGGGGGTACTGGGACACTGTACTGGGGCACTGGGGGGGTCGTGGGAAACCAGGGGGCTACCCCGGGCACTGCGCCAGGAGAAGGGAACAGTGGCACAGGGTGAGGGTGGCACCAGGGACGGGGCTGTGGCATTGGTGGGACAGGGATGGGGCTGGCGCCGTGTGTGTGTGTGTGTGTGTCCCCCCGGGGTCCCCGTCCCCCAGCGTGACTCCCGCTGTCCCCAGGTGCCGGGAGCGGGGCCACGGCCGGAGGAGCCCATCGCCCCCCGTGCCCCGGGACGGTGGTTTTTTTATTTAATCTGAGCGTTTTCTACCATTTCCACGGCTGCTCTGGGGCCGCCCCAGGAGGATTTTTTTACTGCCACAGGCAGGTGCCCCCCCACCCCCAGCCGGGGGGGGGCTCTGGGGACGATGGCAAGCTGGGCTGCCCCCCCCGTCCCCTCCTGTCCCCCCTCCCTGGGTCCCCAGGGCAGGTGACACTGGGGACCCTGAGCAGCACCCTTCGTGCCACCCCCACCCCGCCACTGGGGTGTCCCCAAAGCCACCCCGCTGTCACCACCCCCCCACCGCGGGCTGGGGGCCACGGGGAGCTGCACCCCAGCCAGCACACGCGTGTGTGTGTGCACACGCTTGCACACGCGTGGCTTGGGGGGGGGGGTGTGCACGTGCATGCACTTGTGCACAAGCCGCGGGCGTTTGCACACCCACCTGCACACACGGATGTCGGGGGGGGGGGGCCAGGGGGGTCTGGCACACCCGTGCACTTTGCACATGCGATTCGCATGCACGCCCATGTGCGGACACACAGAGCACGCGTGCACACGCCTGGGTGGGCACGGGGACCCCCCCCCCAACTTCCCGCCTCAGCTGGTATTAAAGGGATCCCTTCTCCCCGCCGCCTCCTCCTTGCCTTCGCGCCGGGGGGGGGGCACAGGGGTGCTGGGACCCTCCTTTGGGTGCTGGGGGGCAGCACCCACCTCCAGGCTTCAGCCCTGTTCCAGGGTCCGATCCAGCTGTGCCACCCCCTCCGTCCCCAGGCCCTGGCACTGTGTCCCCCCCACCCCGGGGGGGACACGGGCATCCTGCCCCCCCACCACTGGGGTCACGCGTGTCCCCAGTCCCCAGGACAAGGCTGGTGGTGACGTACAGTTTATTAATTGCTCGTTAGCGGCGGCACTTCGCTTCACATGCGTGGGGGGGGGGGGGTGCGGGGGGCAGCTCTGCCAGCGGTGACCCCGTGGGGACACGCCGCGGGGTACGGAAGTACAAACACAGACGGGCCGGGCTGGAGCCGAGAGGAGTGCGGAGCTGGAAGAGGCTCGAGGAACACCGGGATGCCGGAGGATGCTCAAGGCACACCGGAGCCGGGATGCCAGAGGATGCTCGAGGCACGCTGGGATGCTGGAGGATGCTCGAGGCACACCGGGATGCCCAAAGATGCTGGAGGCACACCGGGATGCCCAAAGATGCTGGAGGCACACCGGGATGCCAGAGGCACACCGGGATGCCAGAGGCACACCAGGATGCCAGAGGATGGTGGAGGCACACCGGGATGCCGGAGGATGCTCAAGGCACACCGGGATGCCAGAGGACATTGAGGCACACCGGAGCCAGGATGCCGAAGGAAGAGCAGGGTTGGAGGAAGCAGGGGGATCGCGGGGGCATGCCGGAGCCGGAGGGTGCTGGAGCCAGCGATGCCGGAAGCATGCCGGAGCCAGCAGGTGCCAGAGGCACCCTGGCACTGGGGAATGTGGCAGCACGGGATGCCAGCACCAGCGGACGCTGGAGCCAGGGGCCCGATCCTGCCTCCCAGCTCCCACCGCTCCTCCGGTCCCCCACATGCTGCCCCATCACCACCCCGCTGCCCCCCCCCTACCCCCACCGTGTGGGGCAGGAGCCCACGGGGAAGCCCTGTGGTGCCCTCGGGGTCAGCAGAGCGGGGGGCCAGGCCCTGCGGGGACGTGTCCCCCACCTGCAGTGACCCCCAGACCCACATCCTGGGCCAGGGATGTTTGGGGCACGTGGGGCGGGATGGGGATGGCACAGGGGGGGGACATCAGGGGCCACCACCGTGGTGTCACCAGATGGACCCGAGCACCCACAGAGTGTGGTCCTTGGGGTGACAGCACATCCGCCACAGCTCCTCAGTCCCCTGCTGTCCCCAGCCCCCCGTCACCATCCCCAGCACCCCCCCCCCCCGCCAGCCTCCTGCTCCCCAACGGGGCGAGAAGTTTTTTTTTAAAAAAAAGCCATAAGGACAAAACCCGGCGCGGGGTGGGGGGAGCTGGGCAGCCGCTGGTGTGGCAGTGAGAGGGTCGGCGTCACCGGCACCTGTGGCCCAGAGCCACGCGGTTTGGTGGCCACCTTGGCACGAGGCAGCCGGAGCTGGGAGGGTGCCAGCCCCGGGGCTGCTCTTGGCACGAATCCCCGGGCAGCTCCTTCCCTCCGAATGGTGCTGGACTTGATGGCGGCGAAGACTTTGGGCGAGACGAGGACCTGGGGGGGACAGTCGGGGCTGTGATGGCCACGCCACCCATCCCCCCTGTGTGTGTCCCCCCCCCCCCTTGCCCCCCAGCACCCACCTCGCTCCTCCCAGTGCTATTCCACGTCCCCGTTCTGGTTGTGCCGGTGCGGTGCCGCCGCCGGCTGCTCCTCGCAGGGCGACAGCTCCTCGATGGACGCCTGGTTGGTGATGCCTGCGGCGGGACGCGGGGCTGGACCCATGGGTGCTGAGACCCCCCCCTCACCAGGTGTCACCCACCCCACAAGTCTGGGGGTCCCCAACCCTGTGCCAGGGCCACCTCCCTGCCCAGGGCTGCTCGGCACCGCGCGTCCCCCCGTGACGGTCCCCATCCCCTCGCCGGTGGCCGCAGTGGCCACGGTGGCTACCACCTACCGCTGGCCGCCCGTTCCTTCCACTTCTGCTTGTTCTCCTGGATGTACTTGGCCCAGGTGGAGCGGAAACTGGCCACGTCAGCTTTCACGTCCCCCAGCTCCAGGTGCTCGTCCAGGGACGGCTGCCGCCACTGCGAGCTGCGGGCACAGGGATGGGCACCGGCTGGCAGCGGGGCAGAGCCACCGCCACCACCTCCTGCATCTCAAACTAAGGAGGTGCCTCCCTGCAGGGATGGGGAAACTGAGGCAGGATGGCACAGCCCGACCTGGCCTGCTGGCCGGCCGCCGGGTTGCCCTTGGCTTTGGTGCCGTCCTCGGCGAGGGGCAGCACCATCTTCTCGGCCACGTCGGTCAGCACCGAGAAGGTGGGCTCCACGATGAAGTCGATGAAACCTGCGGTGGGGAAGGGCCACGGCGGCGATGGGGACACCCCCTCGCCCACTGGGAATGGGGATGGGGATGAGGATGGGGATTGAGACCCCTCCACCACCACTCACCAATCTGGGACTGGGCCACCAGTGTGGAGGTGCGGTCGCAGAGCGGGGAGAAGGGCAGCCCCAGCTCAGCCTCCTTGTCCCCCTGCCAAGGCAAAGGGAGATGAGTGTCCCCGTGGGAGGGTGCCCACGTCCCCCCGCCCGTCCCCGGGTCAGGGGGCACACGGGTGGCCCTACCTGCCTGAAGAACTCCTCCATCAGGGCTTTGGTCCAGCGGCTGTGGACCGACCACTGCTTGGTGGGGTGGCTGATGTCGGCCGCGTGCAGCAGCAGCGACAGCACCTTGGACTTATCGATCCTGGGGAGGGGACCGAGGGTCGGCCCCAAAAAACCACGGTGGCCCCTCCCCGCCGTGCCACCAGGACCGACCCCCCCGCTGTGCCAGGCTGGGTGCCCGTACTCACCGCTCCAGCTGCTGCAGGGACGTCTTCATGGACTTCACCTGCTGGAAGTGGCAGGACATGTCGGTGGCCAGGACCATCTCGATGACCAAAGCCCGCAGCTCCCTGCGCCCCGGGGAGGGGGGGGGAAATGCCGTCAGGGCCCCCCGTGCCCCGTCGGGGACGGCCCTGGGGACAGGGTGGGGGGACACGGACAGGGACCTTACGCGAACTCGTCCTTGGTGAGGTTGACGAAGATGTTCATCTCGTCGTCCTGCATCATGCGGAAGACGGCGCTGATGTGGTGGTTCTCCAGCACCGAGCGGTCGTTGTAGAGGATGGCGCAGTCTGACCTGGGGACGGAGGGGATGCTGGGGGCCTGGCATGGCGGGGGGCAGCAGGAGTCCTCACCCCCTGGGGAGAGGGGTGACTCCAGGGTGCCAGCACAGCTGCATCTGAGCTGTATTGGGAGCCCCGGGTGTGCCCAGGGTGCCACCACATCTGTATCTCAGCTGTATCGGTGGCCCTGGGGTGCCACCACACCTGTATCCCAGCCGTTTTGGTGGCCTGAGTGTCCCCGAGGTGCCACCACATCTGTATCTCAGCCATATTGGTGGCCTGAGTGTTCCAAAGGTGCCACCACATCTGTATCTCAGCCGTATTGGTGGCCCTGGGGTGCCACCACATCTGTATCCTGCCTGTATCAGTGGCCCTGGGTGTCCCCAGGGTGCCACCACATCTGTATCCCAGCCATATCAGTGGCCCTGAGCATCCCCAGGGTGCCACGTCTGTATCCTGCCCATATCAGTGGCCCTGGGTGTCCCTGAGGTGCCACCCCATCTATATCCCAGCCACATCGGTGGCCCTGGCGTGCCACCACATCTGCATCCTGCCCATATCAGCAGCCCTTGGTGCCCCCAGGGTGCCAGCACAGCTGTATCCCAGCCATATTGGTGGCTCTGGGTGTCCCCATGGTGCCACTCCGTCCTTTCCACACCCTGCAGCGTCCCAGGTGTGCCCACAACAGGTCCTCAGCCCTGCCCATGCTGTGCTATGCCACCTGCGCCGTGCCATGCTGTGTCATGCCACACCACCTACGCCATGCCATGCCGCCCGTGCCACGCTGTGACACCTGTGCCGTGCCACCCATGCCGTGCCACCCGCCCTCACTTGGTCTGGATGTGAAAGCTGTTGGTGGTGCCCGTGTGCTCGTAGTCGTGGATGGCAGCAGCGAAGATGATGGCCAGGACCTCGATCTCCGTCAGGTAGTGCTGGGGGGGGGGCACGGGGACAGGCAGTGGGTGCTCCAGTGCCACCCCACGAGGGGCACAGTGCCCAACAGGTGCGGGGTCCTCTGTGCGTGATTTCGCACGACCACGCGTGACAAGGCACACGCACGGCCACGTGTGTGACACGCCACAAGCGTGCACGTGCCACGGGCATGACAGCCAGGTGGGGAGGACAGGGTGCCCGCGTGGACCGGGTGTCACCCCCCGTGTGCCCACTCATCCCCCCAAGCCGGGGGGTCACCCCCATCCCCCCATCATCCTGGTGACATCCCCATGATGACACCGCAGCCAGTGAACAGCACCGTCTCCATGGCAACAAGCATCGCCTGGACCAGCTGGACCAGCACCGGCCATCGGCCACAGCCTGGGACCCCCGTGGGCACCGCCCCCGCCCCGTACCACCATGCCAGTGCGGAGCAGGAAGCAGTGGACGGTCTGGGTGACGTCGGCGGCGTGGACCTGGTTGTGGTAGGGGTTCCGGTACTTCCCGTAACCGGCCTCCAGCGCGTCCAGCAGCGTCGTCAGGAAGACGGTGGGGATCTGTGGCACGGGCACGGGCACGCGGCGTCACCGCAAAGCCACCGGCGAATGCCAGGGGTACCCAGGGGTGGGCGCGGGCGCACCTTGAAGCGGCTGTTGAGGTTGTGTCGGGTGAAGAGCTCGAAGACGATGGTCCGCAGGGAGTGGTCGTCCGTCACCCGGTTGAGCGCAAAGACGTCGAAGCACCACAGGTCGAGGCTCTGCAGGGACACGCGGGCATCACCCTGGCACCGGGGCAAGGCCAGCGCCCACTGACACCTGGCTGTGCCCGGCCGTGCCCAGGGATGCTGAGCCATGCCCAGGGATGCCAAGCTGTGCCAAGCAATTCCAGGTGATGCCTAGGGATGCTAAGCTGTGCCCAGCAATGCCAGGTGATGCCCAAGGATGCCCAGGGATGCCAAGAAATTCCAGGTGATGCCCAGAGATGCCCAAGGATGCTGAGCCATGCCCAGGGATGTCAAGCCATGCCCAGCAATTCCAGGTGATGCCCAGGGATGCCTAGAGATGCCCAGGGATGCCAAACAATTCCAGGTGATGCCCAGGGTTGCCAAGCCATGCCAAGCAATTCCAGGTGATGCCTAAGGATGCCCAGGGACACTGAGCCATGCCCAGGGATGCTGAGCCATGCCGAGCCATGCCGAGCCATGCCCAGGGATGCCAAACAATCCCAGGTGATGCCCAGGGATGCCAACCCATGCCCGGCAGTGCCAGGCAGGGGGGTTTGGAGTGCCCCCCGTACCCCACGGTACCTTCAGGCAGTTGAGGACAGAAGCGGAGTAGCTGGGCCCCACGGCCGTGTACGTCCGGCGAAACATCCTGCAAGGGAGGGGAGGCAGGAATGGTGGGGGTGCTGGGGCACAGCCTGGGTGCTGGGGGACCCATCTGAGTGCTGGGGCACAGCCTGGGTGCTGGGGGACCCATCCGGGTGCTGGGGCACAGCCTGGGTGCTGGGGGACCCATCTGGGTGCTGGGGCACAGCCTGGGTGCTGGGGGACCCCATCCAGGTGCTGGGGGACAGGCCTGGGGCTTGGACACCCACTTGGGTGCTCAGAGACCCACCTGAGTGCTCAGGGACAGACTTTGGGTGCCAGGGGACAAACCCTGGGGGCAAGAGACAGTCCTGGGTGCTCGGGGACCCACCTGGGTGCTGGGGTCAGCCCTTGGGTGCTTGGAGATACCTGGGTATTGGGGACCCACCTGGGTGCTCAGGGACCCACCTGGGTGCTGGGGGACAGCCCTTGGGTGCTTGGGGACCCACCTTGGTGCTTGGGGACCCAGCTGGGTGCCACAGAACAGCCCCAACCCACCAGGGACCACGTTCCCGCTCCCCTCATCTCCATCCCAGCCACGGTCCCACCCTGACACCCCCCCCACACCCACCCAGCACCCACCTTTCCACGAAGATGCCAGCCTGGACGGCGTGAACGATGCTCCGAAACTTGGGCTTCTCCTCGGCCCGGCGCCCCTTGGCTCGTGCCTGCTGGGTGAAGGTGGCCGCCAGCCAGTCCCGCACCTCCGAGGGCACGGCCGCGTCCGAGCCCATCTCCCGCAGCTCGTCCTCCGTGTCCAACATCTGCCTGCGGGACGGGCGACGGGATGGGGTGGGGTGGGCATCAGGGTGGGCATCGTAGAACCAGAGAATCGTTTAGGTTGGAAAAGACCTTGAAGATCATCAAGTCCAACTGTTGAGCCAACACTGCCAAGTCCACCACTGAACCACGGCCCTGAGCGCCACGGCTACATGGCTTCGGAATATCTCCAGGGATGGTGACCCCACCACGGCCCTGGGCAGCCCGTTCCAACACCTGACCATGCTTTTGGTGAAGACATTTTTCCTCATGCCCAACCTAAACCTCCCCTGGCACAACTTGAGGCTGTTTCCTCTTGTCCTGTGGCTTGTTACTTGGGAGAAGAGACCGACCCCACCTCCCTACAACCTCCCTCCACGTAGTTGTACAGAGCGAGAAGGTCTCCCCTGAGCCTCCTTTTCTCCAGGCTGAACAACCCCAGTTCCCTCAGCTGCTCCTCACGAGGCTTGGAGGCTCCAGAACCTTCACCAGCTTCGTGTCCTGTCTTTGGACACACTCCAGCACCTCGAGGTCCTTCTTGTTGTGAGGGGCCCAAAACTGACCACAGGATTCGAGGTGCTGAGTCCAGGGGGACGATCCCTTCCCCGGTCCTGCTGGCCACGCTATTGCTGATACAAGCCAGGATGCTGTTGGCCTTCTTGGCCACCTGAGGACACTGCTGGGTCACGTTCAGCCAACTGTTGACCAACACTCCCAGGTCCTTTTCCACTGGGCAGCTTTCCAGCTGCTCCTCCCCAAGCATCGCGTGGTGGCTTGGGTTGTGGTGACCCAGCACTTGATCTTGTCGAACCTCCTGTAACCTCCTACCTTGATGAACCTCGTCCTTTTGGTCCAGCCTGTCCAGATCCCTCTGTAGAACCTTCCCACCCTTGAGCAGATCAACACTCCCACCCAGCTTGGTGTCACCAGCATCATCTACTCCGTTCTCATGAGCCCCCCTCTGCAGTGCTGCATTCAGCTCCGGGGTCCCCAACAGTAGAAGGACATGGAGCTGCTGGAGCAGGGCCAGAAGAGGACCACAGAGATGATCCGAGGGCTGGAGCACCTCTGCGCTTCTGGACTCTGAGGGTGGAGAGGCACTGGCACAGGTTGCCCAGAGAAGCTGTGGCTGCCCCATCCCTGGCAGTGTTCAAGGCCAGGTTGGATGGGGCTTTGGGCACCCTGGTGTGGTGGAGGGTGTCCCTGCCCATGGTGGGGGGGTTGGACTGGATGATCCTGCAGGTCCCTTCCAACCCGTTCCGTGACTCTATGATGTCCCACGTCCCCCCCCTTGCCACCCCTCACCCTGCCCGTACCTGGTCTCATCGATGTAGACGGCCTCCAGCAGCGACGCGGCGTATTCCAGGTTCCTCTTCAGCTCCTCCACGTTCACCTCGCCCGTCTCCAGCTGCTTCACCATGTACCGCAGCCTGCGGGCACCCGGGCGGCCGTTACCGCACCCAGAGCTCCTGCACCCGGCACCCAGCACCCAGAGCTGGTCCTGCACCCGGCACCCAGCACCCAGAGCTCATCCTGCACCTGGTACCCAGCACCCAGAGCTGGTCCTGCATCCAGAGCTCATCCTGCACCCGGCACCCAGCACCCAGAGCTCATCCTGCACCTGGTACCCAGCACCCAGAGCTCATCCTGTACCTGGTACCCAGCACCCAGAGCTCATCCTGCACCTGGTACCCAGCACCCAGAGCTCATCCTGTACCTGGTACCCAGCACCCAGAGCTCATCCTGCACCCAGAGCTCATCCTGCACCTGGTACCCAGCACCCAGAGCTCATCCTGTACCTGGTACCCAGCACCCAGAGCTCATCCTGCACCCAGAGCTCATCCTGCACCTGGTACCCAGCACCCAGAGCTCATCCTGTACCTGGTACCCAGCACCCAGAGCTCATCCTGCACCCAGAGCTCATCCTGCACCTGGTACCCAGCACCCAGAGCTCATCCTGTACCTGGTACCCAGCACCCAGAGCTCATCCTGCACCCAGAGCTCATCCTGCACCTGGTACCCAGCACCCAGAGCTCATCCTGTACCTGGTACCCTGCACCCAGAGCTCATCCTGCATCTAGAACTCATCCTGCACCCGGTACCCAGCACCCAGAGCTCGTCCAGCACCCTTGGGACCTGCAGTGGGGTCAGGGTGCCGAGCTCCCCTCCCTGCCCCACCGTGCCTCAGTTTCCCCCTGTCACCGGCTCTGTCATGGGGGGTGACAGCGGTGGCACCCACGGGTGTCCCAGCAGCGTGGGGACGGGAGCCCAGCGCAGCCGCCCTCCCCCCACCGCTTGTGACACCCACGCAGGACACGGGGACACGGCACATCCCAGCGGGGGGGACCCTGGGAGGTGGGGGGACACAGTCTGGCAGGGAGAGCACCCAGATTTGCACACACAGCACGTGTGCACACACGTGTGCACGCACACGAACGTGGCTATACGCACACAGACGATGCGTGTGCATGTGTGCAGGCACACACGTGTGCACACACACACGGGGTGTGCACACACAGGCGTGCACACGTGCGCACCCCCCACTCAACAACGCACACGCGTGTGCAAACATGCACACCGCACACGTATGGTACGCACAAGCACGTATACGCACACGCATCCCACGCGTGCAAATACCCACCCGCAGCGCACACGTGTGCACGGAGCTACGCTCTCCCCCCAGCCCCCGCCTCGGGGCAAGCCCTCCCCGTCTGCCACACGCCTGAACACGCGTGTGCCCGCAGCCGGCCGGCCCTTGGCCATCTGTCCGCGTGTCCGTGTGTCTGCCGTGGCGGAGGGGCGCGGAGGCGGCGGTGGGGAGGGGGAATCCCATCTGCCACCCGGGAAGCGCCACCCCCGCAGCCATGTCTCCCGCTGCAGCCGCCTTGCTCGCACGCCGGCTGGCACGGGCTGGCACAGGCTGGCACGGGAGATCACGGGCCAGGAGGAGGGATGGGGGGGCACCCAGGGATGGTGCTGGTCCCTTGGTGGGATGTTGGTCCCTGTCCTGGTGTGGCTCAGCCCTCTGGTCACCCTGTCCCTTCCTGGGTGCCTCGCTGCCACTGCCTCTGGCACCCACTGTGTCCCCAGTGGCACCCAGGGGGTCTCCAGCAGTGACCACCTGGCGCTCAACAGGTCCCCATTGGTCGCCACAGGGTCCCCATCACTGCCACCAGCACCCACTGGGTCTCCATCAGCAACCATGTGGCATGCGACAGGTCACCATCGGTACCCAGGGGTTCCCCTTCGGTGACCACCTGGCACCTGACAGGTGCCCACTGGTACCGAGGGGTTCCCCAGCAGTGACCACCTGGCACCTGGCAGGTCCCCATTGGTACCCAGGGGGTCCCCAGCAGTCCCCATCGCTGCCAGCAGCACCCACGGTGTCCCCATCGGTGACCACCTGGCACCTAACAGGTCCCCATTGGTACCGAGGGGTTCCCCAGCAGTGACCATCTGGCACCTGACAGGTCCCCATCGGTACCCAGGGGGTCCCCAGTGGTCCCAATCAGTGCCCACCCAGTACCTATGGGTCCCCACCCCCTGGCCACACGGTCCCCAAGGCTGGTGGCACCGATCCCCACTGCCAGCAGGTTCCCCACGATGCCACCAGCCCGACCCGGGTTTGGGGACAGCTCCCACGGTGGCACCTGAACCCACCCCTCAGTACCCATGTCCTCGCAGTGGGGACGTCACCCTGGTCACGACCCCGAGCGAAAGCCCCGTGGGAGCGACACGGTGACGGTGGCTCCTGGTGGCCCCGCGCCTCATTAGCGCTAACGAGAGCTGGCAGCGAGCGGGCGAGACCCCGTGGACCCCCAGGTGGTCGTGCCAGGCTGCGCGAGGTGACGCGTGGCCACGCGTGGCCCCAACAACCAGCCCCAGCCACCCTGTCCCCACCAGCCCGGTCCCCTGGGGAAACTGAGGCACGGCATGCAAAGGGATGGACAAGCCCAGCCGCGTGCGCACATCTGCACACGCGTGTGTTTGCCGACGCGAGCGCGGGTCCGTGCACGGGCACACGCAGCTGTTGCACACCCACTCCTCGCCCTGGCGCAGCGGCCGGACCTGGGCTCGGTGGGTGGGGGCCACCCCCCGGCCAAGGTGACGGTGATGGTGACGGCTGCCAGTGAGCGGGGCGGGGGGGCCGGGGGGGAAGGGGGGGGCCGGGCGGGGGGGCGGCCAGGCCAGACGTCACGTTCGAGCCAGCGCGAAGCTCCCGAGCCCGACGCGCGGCGAGGGAATGTGACCTTGGGGAAGGCGGCTGTCACCTTCCCGTGCCCGACACCCACCCCTGGGGACACCCATCCCTGGGGGAGACCCACCCTCGGGGTCACCCACCCTCTGGGGACATGCATCCCTGGGGACACCCACCCTCTGGGACACCCATCGTCTGGGACAGCATCCCTGGGGATATCCACGCCTGGGGTCACCCACCCTCTGGGTCACCCATCCTTAGGGACATCCATCCTTGGGGACACCCACCCTCTGGGGCACCCACCCTCGGTGGACCCCCATGTCACTCGCCCCTCACGGATGGAGCTGAGACCCCCCCTGAGCGGAGCCCGGGGACGAGGGACACCCCCCACCCCGCAGCAGGAGCAGGGGTCGGGCTGCGTCACGCTGCCAGGCGGGTGCCACCCGCGCCCACGGTCCCCACGGGCTGTCTGTCACCACCCACGGCCCCGCGCTGCTGCCACCCCCCCCGCCGTGTCCCAGGCACCCCGCAGCCCACCCGAGCGGCATCGGTGTCCCCAGGGCCGCCCCGCACCCAGAGAGGGGCTCAGGGGTGGGCTGGGGGTGCCACCAGCGCTGGGGACCCCTCCAGGACTGACACTGCAGCCCCACGCGCACCCACGGGTGCCCCGAACCCTCCAGCTCCCCGCTTTGGGGTCCCCATCCCGGCTGACCCCCACCCCAGGGACTTGTCACCAGTCCCCAACACTCAGAGGGGGCTGGAATCCAGCACCCTGGGGACCCCTCGCTGCTCCCACCTCCGTCACCCACCTGGGTGCTGGGGCCCATCCCCACGCTGGGGTCCCCGCTGCCCCTGGGTGCTGGCGGGGACCTGGGGGGGCACAGGGAGGGACCCCCAGCCCCCCCTTTTCCCCCACACCCCCACTGCGGGGGCGGCCGCCAGCGATTCCGGGGGAGCGGGAGCATGGCACAGCCCACGCGCTGGCACACCTGCACACGCACATGCACGCTCCTGCTCACACGCACCGCTGCACACGCGTGTGCACGCTCCCGCCGGGCAACGTGCGCAGCCGGTTGCACACTCAGGCTTGCACCAACGTTTCACGCCTCGGCTGAGTCCCGCCCCGGCCTCGGGCTCGTGCGAAACACGCTCAGCGGGGTGAGCGTGCGACACGGGCACCTGGCTCCCGTCCGTGTGTGCCCACTTCGGCACGCCAGCGCCGTGCACACCCCTGCCAGCGTGCCCCCTGTGCACAAGCGCGCCTTCGCCGGCCGCCACGTGCCGGGTGGCCCCGTGCACACGCGGCCGTGCACGCCCCTTGCACGCCCACGCCCGCACCCGCCGCACGAGGACTCGCACGTGCTGCGGGGTGGCAAGGGGGCACGCGCACACGTGAGCCCACGCATGAGCACAGCTGCACACCGGGCGAGGGGGGTGGCACCCCTGGGGCCACCCACAGCCCCCCTGGTGAGGAGGGGGCTGCGGGGTGGCACCTTGGGGTGTCAGAGGGTGGCATCCCTCCCCTGGCACCCGCTCTGCCCCCTCGAAGTTGGGGACACCCCAACACCCCTTTGCTCTCCCCACTGTGTCACCCGGGGCGAGGGGTGCTGGAGGGCCCCCACCCAGACCCACCCCAAGATCGTGGGTGCCCCCAGCCTGAGGGGGTGCGATAAGTGCAGGGGGGTCCCAAGGGTGACCAGGGGGTCCTGCATGGGGGTTGGGGGGCAGCGTGTGGATGGGACGGGGACACCTGGGGGTCCCCGGGGCAGAGAGCTCTGGGGGGCACCCTGGGGGCAGCTGAAGGTCCCAGGGGGTCCTGCCTGGAGCAGGGAGGGGGGCACAGGGTGGGGGTCACCAGAGGGGTCTCGGAGAAGGATGGGGGATAGTGCCTTCAAAGAGGGGTGCCCAGTGGGTTAGTGGGTGCGACCTCAGATGAGCTTAGGGGTCCCGCTTTGGGGGTCCCAATTTGGAGGTGGGAGGTCTTGGTTTGCGGGGGGGGTCCCGGTTTTGGAGAGGGGGGTGGTCCTGGTTTCTGGGTGGGGATTCAGCTTTCGGGGTGCTGTCCCGGTTTAGAGGGGGGTGGTCCCGTTTTTTTGGGGGGAGGTCTGGTTTTGGGGGAATCCTATTTTTTTTTTAAGGGGGTCCTGTTGTTTGTTTGGTTTTTGGGGGGGGGTCACTCACAGCGCCCGGAGCTTGACCCAGATCTTCTTGCTGGGGGCGGACTTGATCTCCAGCGGGGACGGGCAGCCGCCGGCCGGGTCCAGCCCCTCCCGCTCGGGCTCCAGCCCCGGGAGGCTCCGCGGCGGCTCCATGGCCCCTACGGCGGCGGAGACGCGTCCTCAGCCCCGCCACCGGGCCCGGGGCCCGGCGGGCCGAGCCCGAGCAGCCGCCGGTACCGCCCCGCAGCCCCGGTAGCGGCTTCCCCCCACCCCGCCGCCCTTCCCCGCACCGCCCGGTTACCGGCGGCTGCGCAGGCGGCACCGGCCCGGGCGGCGAAGCTAAGATGGCATCCGGGCACCGGGGGTGGGAGCACCGGGAGGGGGCACCGGGAGGGGAGAGCCGAGAGGGGGGCACCGGGGATGGGGGAGTACCGGGGATGGGGAGTACAGGGAGGGGAGAACCGGGGATGGAGAGAACCGGGAGGAGAGAACCGGGGATGGGGAGAACTGGGAGGGGAGCACCGGAGATGGGGGAGAACCGGGGAGGGGGGGAGAACCGGGGAGGAGGGAGAACCGGGGAGGGGGGAGAACCGGCGTGCGGCGGAGGTGATCGGGGATGCTGCGTGCTCCTACCGGGGATGTTCGGCCGGGAAGCGCCGGTGCCGCCGGTACTGCCGTGTCCCGGTGCCGCCGGTACTGCCGTGCCCCGGTGCTGCCGGTACTGCCGTGCCCGGTGCTGCCGGTGCCGCCGTGCCCCGGTCCTCCCGCTGCCGCCGGCTCTGCCTCCGCCGCCCGGGCTCGCCGCAACTTTCCCCGAGCCGGCACCGGCACCGGCACCGGCGGGAGGGCGGGGAGGGGCGGGGGGAGCGGGGGCGGGGGCCGGGAACCGGGGCCCGCCCAGCCCCACCGCCCCACTCAGCCCTGGGACTGGGAGGGCTGGTGCCCCGGGACCCGCAGGGGGTGATGCCCCCTGGGACCCCCCGTGGGGCGGGAGAGAGGGTGGGGACAGGTGCCCCGGGACCCCCCGTGGGAAGGAGGTGTCCAGGACCCCATAAGGGCCATGGGAGAGGAAAGTTCCTCAGGACCCCTATGGGGCTGGGGGTGCAAGTACCCCGGGACCCCTCTGGGGGTACCCCAGGACCCCCATGGAGCTATAGGAGTTGTACTCCAAGACCCCTCGGGGGTACCCCAGGACCCCTATGGGGGCTGTACACCAGGACCCCTATGGGGCAGGGAAATGCAGGTACCCCAGGACCCCTACATGGGGGTACCTCAGGACCCCCATGGGGCTGGGGGGTGCAAGTACCCCGGGACCCCTCTGGGGTACCCCAGGACCCCCATGGAGCTATAGGAGTTGTATCCCAGGACCCCTCGGGGGTATCCCAGGACCCCTATGGGGGCTGTACACCAGGACCCCTATGGGGCAGGGGAATGCAGGTACCCCAGGACCCCTACATGGGGGTACCTCAGGACCCCATGGGGCTGTGGGGGTGTCCCTGGGTCTGGCAGCCCAGGAAGGAGGCAGAGCCCCCAGCCTGGTGCCCCCCACAGCAGGGCCGTGGTCTCCCATGTGCCACACAGGGGGTCTGCTCCAAACAGCACTTTGGGGTAGGGGGCACCATGACCCCCCCCAGCCCCGCTCCCTGCTGAGACCTGCCCCGTTCATCACACATCACCGGGGCCGGTGACACGGCTCGTCCCCTCCCACCGGCAGCCTCTGACTTATTGTAGGACCTACCCAAACCCGGGAGGGCTGCTGGGCCTCTCGTCTATTAGGGCATCACCCTCCTGGGCTGGGGGGGTGCAGGGGGGTTTGGGAGCAGCCTGAGCTCAAAGGGACCCTGTCCCTGCCCCACAGCCCCCTGCCCCTCCTTGGACCCCCCTGCCCCGCACACACCTTGTCCCCCACCCTCTTGCCCCCTTCCGATCCGGTTGACATCCCACCAGGAAAACTCGGGGTGCCAGGGCTGGAGCTGAGGGCAGGGGGATATCGGGGTCCCAGCAAGCCGGGGGGGGCACAGCAGCACCCATCCTGCCTCCCGTGCCACGCACCGAGCCGCAGCCCCCGGGGAATATTAATAAGCCCTTATGTAACGCCGTAGGTGTGCGCAGCCCCCGCAGCACCGGCACTGGGGGGGCCAGGTAGGGACCCCCCCCGGCCTGGGGTGCCATCCCTGAGCCCCCACCTTGGCCCACCGTCCCTGACAGCACAGCCAGGTCCCTGCCTGCCAGGCCATGTCGCCTGCCAGCCTTTGCTGGCTGGCACCCATGGGTGCTGCCCGGGGGTGCAGTCGTTTAGCCTCCAAAAAGGGGGCTGCGCCCCCTCCCATGGAGGTCCTCTGCTTTGCTGCGGGGTGTAAGGGGCACCCATGGGACCCTCACCTGGACACCGGCATCAGCAGGGTGGGCTGCGAGCCCCAGCACATGGCACAGGGGCTCCTGTACCCCACTGGGGACATTTTAGGGTCCCCAAACTTTTAGGGGGCTCAAAGCCGGGGCTGGGGCTTGAACAAAGTGGGGGGCACCCCATGGCACGGTGCAGGCGGAGGCGGGGGGTCGGGGTGCACGGGGTGGGGGCGGTGGGTGCGGGATGAGGCCGTGGGCAGAGCCGCGCGCGAGACAAAGCCGCGCTGGCGGGGGGTTGCAGGGGGGGGGGAGCCTCGGCAGCTCGTTACCGAGCTTAATATCGTGATTGATGAGCGCGAAAATAGATTTTTGCAGCAATCTGGAATAATCAGCAGGTTCTGGGCGTTAATTCGGGGGAGTTCGGCCCCCCGGGAGCGCAGGCGGAGGGGGGAGGTCCAGCCCATTCCGGAGCAATTATTCTTTCCTCCCCCCCCCCCCCCCCCCCATTTCGGATGAATTAATTAATTAATTAGTGGCAGGCTCAGCCATGCCATCGCGGCGGCCGTTGGGTTTGGCTGCCCACACCACGCGTTCGGCCGCCCCCCCGGCCCTGGCACCACGGGCCCTGACAAGGGGGTTCAGCCGGGGGGGTCAGCCAGGGGGGGCTCAGCCGAGGGGGGCTTGTGGCCACGGCAGCCGCCGAACCCCGCTCCCGGCACGGCCGGTGACTCATCCCGGAGCAGCCGGCCGTGAGCGGAATGGCAACGGCCCGCCCCGCCGCCTCCTTCCTTCGCCCCATTAATTTTCCCCCAAGATGCTGCACGGGAGGAAAAATAAACACCCGGAGACGGGGGGAA